>NC_056747.1:672362314-672364814 GCF_019279795.1 Protopterus annectens | reverse complement strand
AACTCTCAATTTGCTACAACCACATTGCCAGGTTTGCCACTGGGCTGCCTTTTAGGACACATCATTGCATCAATCTAAATCAGCTTGGATGGCTTGAACTACCCAGCCTAATCCAGTATAACCAACTGATTATGGCCTATAAAATCCTCTATAATCCGGACAATACTCCTGCACTTAAAAATATTATCACCCCCTATAACAATCCTAGACCTCTTTGATCCTCTAACAAACTACTAATTCAGACTAGCAAAACTAATAACACAGCCGGAGATTCTCTCTTTCCAAACTCTGTAAGTAGATCCTGGAACTCTCTTCCAGCTGATATTACCTTACTTTCCACCTTAGGTCAATGTAAAACTAGACTCAAACAACATTTGTCACTTAACTGGCTATGTCACTGTATCATTAACTCAGAATGGGTATATATTTACTTGTGCAATTTATATCATTACTGTGCAAACTGTACAAACTCCAAACAAAAAACTCCTGTATCAATAAAACAATAACCTCTCCCTTACACTCCTCAACCACCAGACACACAAAAAAACAGAGACAGAGACACACAGACACACACACACAGAGACACAGAGACACAGCAGCACACACACAGACAGAGACAGACAGAAACAGACAGAGAGAGACAGAGAGACACACACAGACAGACATAAACAAGACAAGAGACACTCACAGACACACAGGCAGACAGAGACACAAGACACACACAGATTCAAGACACACACAGAGACAAGACACACACACACACACACACAGAGACAGAGACACAGAGAACACACACACACAGACACAGACACAGAGAGACACAGACACACACAGAGAAAGACAACACACACACACTGCTAAGACACACAGAGACAGACACACAAAGACACAGACAAGACAAAAGACAAGACACACACACAGAAATCAACACAGAACCAAACACAGAAAATGAACACTACATAACACAGAACATATTATTATAGACAGAGAAGAGAGATATTTTTTTACAAGAAGACAGAGAAGAGACATATATACAAGACAGAGGGAGATTTTTTTTTGAGAGGTATACACACACACACATAATATTTTTTGAGAGAATATTTTTAAATTTTTATTTATATAGAGTATAATTTATATATATATAAAATATATTTTTATAGAGAGAGATATTTATATTTGAGAGAGAAGAGAAGAAATATATATTATATTTGACTTTTGAAAAACAAAGAGAAGAGAAAGAGAGAGGGTAAATTGAGAGAGAAAGAAGAGAAAGAGATATAGAGAGAAAAAGAGTAATATTTAGAGAAAGAGAGAAAAAGACAAGAAAAAAAACAACAAAAAACATGAGAGAAAGAGAGAATAGATAAGAAAAAAAACAAGAGAAACAAAAAAACAAAAAGAAAAGAGAAAACAAAAAGAGATATATTTTGTACAAGAACAGAGACAAAAAAAAACAAAGAGATATATGGAAAGAGAGAGTTTTTGAGAAAACACAGAGAGAGAAAGAGAGTTTTGAGAGATATTATTATTATAAAATATATATTTTTTGAGAGAGAGTTTTAGAGAGAAAGACAACACAGAGTATTTGAGACAAGAAGAGAAAGAGAGATATAAATTTTTTATATATTTAAATTATGAGAGAGAGAGAGAAAAGAGAGAGAGAAAGAACAACAAACAGAGAGAGAATATATATATATAAAATATATATATATATATAAATAACTATATATATAGTATATATATTATATATTATATATATACACAGATATATACAGAGACAGAAGAACATACATATCTAGCCATATATTATACAACATACATATATAACAGATACATATACACATAATTAGACATAGTAAAAACACATATAACATAGACATATACATAGAACAAACAAAGCAAAAAAAGAAACAATAAAACTCATACATATATTACATACATAAAACATATATACAGAGACATATTTATATATATATACATACATACATAACAAGAGATATAATACATATATTTTAACAAACATACATACAGACATATTACACATAACAATATACATATATACAAGATAGATACATATATATACAACATACACACACTATACATATACTATTTACACATATACTATACATATACAGACAGACACAAGATACATATACATATATAAAGAAATATACATATATTTATACAGACATACATATATATACTATTCATATACATATACTACATATATTACAAACATACACATATATATATATAATATATAAAATACACAATATATATACATATATTTTTGCATATATATATATACACACACAGAAATAACACAGTATAAAATAAACAGAGATATAAACACACACATATTTATTAAAGACACACAACACAGAACACAGACAAGAAGACACAAGACACACACCACACACAGACACACACAAACACAGAACAGACAAAACAAAACACTACACACACAGAGAATATAACAGAACAGAGACAGAGACAGAAC
>NC_056747.1:672227314-672357314 GCF_019279795.1 Protopterus annectens | reverse complement strand
CACAGACAGATACAGGACACAGACACACATACAGACACACAGAGGACAGCACACACAACAGGGACAGACACAGAAAGACACACACAGACGAGACACACAGAGACACACATAGACACACACAAGACACAGACATACACACAGAGACAGACACACAGACACAGAGACACACACACACACGGACAGACACACACACACAGAAACACAGACACAGAGACACCAAGACAGCATGAACACAGAGACACACAACAGAGAGAACCACACACATACACACACACACACAAAGACACAGAGACACACACAGAGACACCTCCTTACAAATAGAATACAAACAGAGAAGACACAGACACACAACACAAGACAGAACACAAAGAGACAGAGACACAGACAGAGACAGACTCCACACGTCACAGAGAATATCTATACACAGACACAGAATAATTACAACACACACTATACATATATCAGGACACACACAGAATTACACACATCACACAATAATAAGTGAACAACATAGACAACGACACACAGACAGAGACAGTCACACACACAGAGAGAGACACACAACACAGATGACACACAAGAATAGAGATAGACATACACAGATACATCCTACATTAGACACAAGACAGAGACATACACAGACACACAAAGACAATACACACACACAGACAGAGACAACAAAGAGAGAAACACACAACAGGCAGACAGAAGCCACACACACACACACACAGAGACACAGAAACACAAGAACAGAGACAACACAAGAGTACACACACACACACAGAGACACACACACACACAGCACACAGACAGTGGTAATGACAAACACACACACAGACAAGACGACACACACACACAGACTACACACAACAGAACAAAGAGTACACAGACACAACAGAGACATACACACACACACCACAACACAGAGACACAGACATATAGACACACACACAGACAGACACACAAAATTTTACACACACACAAGACAGACACAAATACACACACAGACACAGACACACACACACACACACACAGAGACAAGACACACGCACACAGAGACAGACAGACACACACACAAAATAACAGAACAGACAATAATACACATACAGACACAAACTCACCAGCATACAACACAATAAAATCACACATATACCACACACACACGGACAGCACCACACACACAGAGACACACACAGAGACACACACAGACTTACACAAGACTGCACAGTAAACACAGAGATACAATACACACAGACTAGAGACACAAGACAACCAAAAGACACACACACACAGAGACACACACACACAGAGACACACACACAGACAGAGACACACACAGAGACAGAGACACACACACAGACACACACGCAGACACACACGCAGACACACACACAAAGACACACACACACACACACACACATACACACACACATACAATCACACACACACACAGAACACACATACACACACAGAACAGACACAACACAGAGAACACATACACACACTGGAATAACACACACAGAAGACACTGTACACACAGAGACAGAACACACACAGAGACACAGACAGACAATAGACAATTAGACCACAGACACACACACAACACACACACACAAGACAACAAAGAGACAGACAGACATACACACACTGATATGAGACACCAACATTACACTGTGAACCACACACAGAGACAACACTGACACACACACAAAGACACACACACACAGAGACAGAATAACACAACAAGACACAGATAACACACACACACACACACACAGGAGACTAAAACATTCACACGCACACAGAGACGAATACAACAGAGACAACATTTACACACACAACACACAAAGAAAAACAAAGCAGAACACACGCAAAGAGACAAAAAGACACACACACACAGAGACACAAAGATAAAACACAAATGCACAAACACACACACAGAAACAAGAGAAATACACACACACAGCAGAGATAAAAAAGCACACACAAACAAGACATACACAGAACAAACAACAACCAGAGATACACACACACAGTGTAGAACACACACACAAAACACACACAACAGACACAGACCACACACACACAGAGACACTAAGACACACAACAGACACACACATACAGACACCCACCAACAACACACACAAAATGACACAGACACAATACAGGAAACCACAGAGACAAGACACACACACAGCATAAAGACTACACACAACAGATACACTGATAGTATACACACATTAATAAACAACACAGAACCAGACACACAAACTGGACACACTGCACTTTACACACAACAGCAAGACACACACACACAGGCAGACAACCAACACAGTGTATACATAACGCACTGAACAACAACACAGAACAACACACACACACACAGACACAAGACACACTACACACACACACAGAGACGTACAGAAGCACTGACAGACACAAGAGACAGACACACATTACAAGACACACAACAACACAGAACACACACACACACACACATTTAAACATACAGAGAAAGAGACATTTTACACAAAGAGACACAAACTCACAACACACAAGAGACATAAAGACACACAGACACACACAACAACACACACACTCCACACACAGACAGTAACAAATATATAACTCCACACAGACACAGATGACACACAAAATGGACAAAATATTACAAGACACAAACAGAGACATAAACACACACAGAAACACACACACAGATATAGACATAGACATAGAAGACATAACACACACACAATACACACACACAGAGACAAAACACGTGAAAAACAAACATTATGACCTACACATTTAACACACAGAAATAGACATAAGACCAGATACAGATACCACATAACACAATAACATACACAGCAAACACAAAAAAGACACACAAACCAGACAGATAACACTACACACACACAGGCAAGACACCACACACACACAGACCTCACAATACACATATATAAATAACAACACAATAAAATACAATATACACAAGACAAGACAACATGTTTTATCCAAAGACAACACAGACACTAATATAGTATAGAGACAACACAATGTAGACAACACCATATAAAGCAGACTACAAATACAGACAAAATGAGACAGAGACTTACATTGCATAGACAACACAGATACACACAAACAGATAACAAAACACATCACAATAAACAGAATGACAACACAACAAACAGTTTTTTGGAAAACACACATACACACCACAAAACACACACATAGCACACATAACACACAGAGATAGAATACAAGAAAATAACACACACACACATACACACAGCAACAAGAGACCTGCACACACACACACAGAATAATACACACACAAACACACTAAACAACACACACAGCACAGACAACCACAGAGACACATAAAACACAACAGACAAAAACAGAGACCACACACAAAACAAACACACAGCAACACAATAAATACACACTATATTATACAAAACAAATAAAGAAACAGCACACAGATAAGACAAACACAAACAACAACATATATACATACATACACATACATATACATATTTACATACACACACACATACATATACATATTTACATACACACACACATACATATACATATACATACACATATATATATATATATATAAAACACACAACACACACACACACACACACACACACACACACACAGACAACACACACACAGACAGAGACACAGACACTAGACACAGACAACACACACATATACACACAGAGACACACACACACACATATACACACACACATATTACATACGCATACACACACATATTATTATTATATAAACATATACACATACACATACAAAAAACACACACATGTAAAACACACACACACACACACACACATAAAACACACACACACATATACACAAAACACACACACAAAACACACACACACACACACACACATATTAAAACACACATCTTGACACATACATACACACACACATCCAAAATTGACACACCATGACACACACACATACATACACACACATCCAAAACATAACACACACACACACACACACACACACAAACATACACACACACACACACACACACACACACACACACATATATATATATACACATAATATACAAAATACATATATATATATATATATATATATATATATATATATATATATATATATATATATATAAATATATAAATATATATTAATATATATTAATATATATATATATATAACATATACATATATATATATATATATATATATATATATATATATATAAAATGCATATATATATATATATATAAAATATATATATATGATATATGTATGTATATAAAATACATATATATATATATATAAAATATATATATATAAAATATATATATATATATATATATATATATAAAATATATATATATATATATATAAAATATATATATATAAAATATATATATATATATATATATATATATATATATAAAAATATATATATATATAAAATATACATATATATATATATAAAATATACATATATATAAAATATATATACATATATATATATATATATATATATATATATACATATATATACATATATATATATATATATATATATATATATATATATATATATATATACATATATATATTTATAGAAAAATATACATATATATATATATATATATATATATATATATATATATAAAATATATACATACATATATATATATATAAAATATATATATACTATATATATATATATTTAAAATATACATATATATAAAATATATATACAAATATATATATATATATATATATATATACAAGCGACTTTTCTTGATACTAAGTATATTTTTTGTTGCTTGATACTAAGTATATAATAGTCGCTTATTATATACATGCGAGAGATGCAACTATACGGCCAAACTGGAGGCTGAGGTCTCTCAACATAGGACTGGCAAGACCAGTCAGGAGGAGAAGGTTACCACACACACTATAGACCCAGTCTCACATAGTACCATTACAACCTCAAATCATACACATAAACACACAAAGACATACTCGGAGGCTCTGATCAAAAATCTACCAAAACAGCAGAGGCCACCAAAGCAGACACCCAAACAACCACCACCTCAGAACACAACACCTGCAACACATAGACCTCACAGTCAGAGTGTCAAACAGTCACAGCCCTTAAGGCCAAACACAATGCCAGACACACTAGTCATTGGTGACTCCATAGTCAGACACACTGATGTCCCGCTCACCAGACTGAGTAAGGAGAAGGTCACAGTAAGCTGCCTGTCGGGCGCTAGAATCCGCCACATAACGCAAGCACTCAGGTCTCTCAACAGCAGGTACAATATGACTCAGTCATTGTCCACGCTGGTGTAAACGACCTGAGACGTACCTCCTTGGACTACATGAAAGAGACATTGAGGAGCTCTCTGATTATGTAGCCCAGGCAGGTATGACCCTGACCTTGAGCAGTATCCTACCTTCACCAAGAATGATGCCACAATACAGAGATAAGATGATCAGCTTTAACAATTGGCTTAAACACTGGTGTCATTCAAAGGGGATCCAGTATCTGTCTGCCTGGGATGACATGCTGGACAAGCCACGCTGCTTCGCAAGGGATGGCTTGCACCTGTCACCCTGGGATTCCGGATATTGGCAAAGGCTCTTGCCACCCCATAGTGCCTTTTTAGCAAGGCTCAAATTCTAAACCTACCACCCTAGAACACAAAAAGGAAAAAAACTAAGGGTAATGCTGCTCAATGCCAGAAGTCTAAATCTCAAAAATGCATGCACTCGAGGCCCTTCTCAGTATGGAGAACATCGATGTCTGTGCTGTGACAGAAACCTGGTTCAAGGCTCCTGAGAGCACCCCAGCGCTATCAGGTTTTACCTCATGTCATGCTCCGCCCCAAAATCCGGACAATACTAAGAAAGGAGGGGGTATCCATATTCATCAAGGACACCCACACCTCAAGACTGGTGGCAACGCACGATGCATCGGAGACCATCCAGGTGCAATTAACCATAGGCAAGACTGCTCTGCAAATTGTAGCATGTTACAGGCCACCTCACAAACTCAGGAAACTCACATGGCCTTCCTGAAAACACTAGAGGGGATAAATGTATCACCAAACACCATCATACTAGGTGACTTCAATTACCCTAATATAGACTGGGAACACTACCAAGCCCAAACACCCTAGCCCAAAAGTTCCTGGAATTCATAAACTCAAATGCCATGGAACAACTAGTCACCATCCCCACAAGAGGAGATAACATACTTGATCTCATCATCACGAACATGGGAGCACAATGTTCAACACCGAAGTATACCCCTCACTGGTGAGATCAGATCACAAACTAATCTCGCTGGAGGTCCTCATCCCACCCCACCTGAAATAAAAAGACCACAGTAAAGAACTTCTCAAAGTCGACTTCACACTTCTAAAGACTAGTGTGGTCTCCTTTCAGGCCCCGGCGGAAAACAATACTCAAACCGCTGAATCACTTACAAACGCCTTCTACCAGCACCTGCAGGACTGCATGGATAAGGCAATCCCAAGCAAAACAAAGACTCTTTGTACCAAAGGCAAGCGTCCAGTCTGGTGGACCCCAGCCATAAACAAACTCTACAACAAAAGGAGGAAGCTACTACAAGATAGAGCAAAATCCTTAAAAGGTAAGACACCCTTGATCACTATAAGTAAAAAACTAAGAGCTCTCATAAAATCATCCAAAGCAAATTTCGAGAGAAAAATAGCTAAAGACTCTAAAGACAATCATAAGGCCTTCTTTAGCTATGTTAGAAACCTAGGAGGAAACTCCCAGATATGCTCAGAACTAGTTCAAAATGATGTGAAGATTACTGATCCTACAGACATTGCCAACATACTGGCTGACAGGTTCAGTGCAAACTTCTCCCCCCCCAAAAGGAGAGATATCTATACCAAATGAGTGCAGCCCCCAAACATCTCCAGCCCAAGTGAGAACTGCTCTCCAAAGCAAAAACACAGCATCCATGGGACCCGATGGTGTCCCCGGCTGTGTGCTCCACGAACTCAATGAGGAATTAAACCCACAGCTAGGACAGCTGTTTAATCAAAGTCTTACCTCTGGATACTGCACTCCAGGAGTGGCGACTGCAACTGTTGTCCCACTTCACAAAGGCGGTGCCTCCACAGACCCTGGAAATTACTGGCCCATTAGCTTGACAAGCCTTATCTGCAAAGCCATGGAGAGGATCATAATGGACCTCATAAATAAAGACATAGGGAATTTGCAGACTTTGGATCCAACCTAGTTTGGCTTTGTCAAAGGCAGATCATGCCTTTTAAACTTGGTTGACTTTTTCAAACAGTCACCAAAGCCATTGATGAGGGAAAGGCAGTCCATACAGCCTACCTCGATCTGGCTAAGGCCTTCGATACAATACCCCACTCGGGTATCATTGAAAAACTCATCAGCTTAAATGTTAACCCATACATCACAAGATGGGTTGCAAACTGGCTGAGTGACAGAACCCACAGGGTCAGAGTTGCTGGCGCCATGTCAGACTCAAAGCCTGTCACAAGTGGTGTCCCACAGGGCTCAGTCCTGGGCCCACTCTTGTTTGGCATCTACTTTTCACAAGTACAAGCAAACACAGGAGGGTTATGGCTGACAAAGTTTGCAGATGACTGCAAACTGGGCGCCATAGTAGAAAACACATCTGACACAGATATCCTTCAGAAGGGTCTCACAGAAACGGATAACTGGTGCCAGAGCCACGGCCTAAAGTTAAATGCCAAAAAATGCATAGTCATACCCTTCGGGAAAAACAAGGTTACCCCAAGCTACCAAATAGGTGGCAATCCACTGAGCACAGAAGAAGTTATCAGGGACCTGGGGACCCAGGTTGATAGTAGTCTGTCATTCGACACCCATGTAGCTAAAGTAGTTAGGAAGTCCTTCTACATTGCCCACCTTATCATGAAGGGATTCTCATCTAGATCAAGGGAGGTCATAGTCTCCCTTTACTCATCACTCATCAGACCAATGATTGAGTACAATGCCCCATTCGAATGTATCTGACCCGACACTTGCAGCAGCTGGAGAGGCCACAAAAGTTCCTCACCAAAAGGATAAAGGGTCTCAAAATCTGTCCTATGCTGCCCGACTGAAAGAACTCCAGCTCTATTCAGTCGCTACAGCTTGCTCAGAGGTGACCTTTGCCTAACATACAAGGCCATGTCAAACCCAGATTTGATGAATATGCTTCACCTCAAAAAATCTAGATCCATCAGAGCCACAAGGGCGGAGACTTAAACCTCGACACGGCTATTAATAGGACGTGCTGGAGGGATAGATTCATCACCCAAAGACTCCTATGCTGTGGAACAAAATCCCGGTACATGTGAGGCAGAGCACCTCGCTGGCCTTGTTCAAGAGAAATCTTGACCAATGGATGGGAGATCGCAGATATACCCCAGGAATTACCTCAGTGTCACTGCTCGACAGAGGCACAGCAAAATAATGGGTATAGTTCCCCATACTAAAGGGGTGGCGTAAGCCACAAAACAATGGGCTAGGCTTATAAATGCCCTCGGGCAGACAGCCTAGTATGAACCTATGAACCTATATATATACATATATATATATTTATAAAAAAATATACACACACACATATATATATATATATATATATATATTTATAAAAATATATATATATATATGTATATAAATATATATACATATATATATATATATATATATATATATATATAAAATATACATATATATATATATATATATATATATATATATATATATACATATATAAAATATATATATATATATATATATATAAAATATATATATATATATATAAAATATACATATTATATACACGATACATACATATATATATATTAATATACATTTTATATATATATATATATATATATATATATATATATATATATTTATATATAAAATATACATTATATACATATATATATATATATATATATATATATATATATATATATGAATATATAATATACATATATATATATATATATATATCTATATATATATATATATATATATATATATATATAAAATACACATATATAAAATGCACACACATAAATATATATATATATATATATATATATATATATATATATATATAAAATATAAAATTATATACAAGATATATATATATATATATATATATATATATATATATATAGAATACACATAAATATATATGTATATATATAAATATACATATATATATATGTTTATATATATATATATATATATATATATATATATATAAAATATATATATATATATATATATATATATATAAAATATACATTATATACAAAATATACACACACACACACATATATATATAATTACACATCTAAGCAAAATTCAGTCTTTGCAGCAGACTAATTGTATTCTTGACAAAAATGACAGATATGCATCTAGGAAAATTTTACTTTCTGCAAATAAGAAATTTCTGAAGAACTGATTTAATAATGAGTTTAAAAATATTAATTATTTAAAAATAAAAAATCCTTAATTTATATTCACCACCACTGATTTTTGCGGTACCCAAATAGAAATTATATATCTAGCAGTCTTTGATCCAAGTTACTATATCCGAAAATAGTATCTTGTCCCATACAGGTTCATAGATGATTACTAGGCTAATGACACGAGCCTTTACAAGTCTAGTCAACAATATCCAGGATACGACAATATTATATCACAATTCCCCAGATAATGGATGGATAGTATCAGGGTAGTGGGTCTTTGGTTGTTAGAGCCCCGAGTCATTTTACAGAATGCCTCTATCCATAAGGAACATGGACAGTACCCAGAGAGTGAATTTACTGATGCCCATCCATTTATCCAAAATCTTTTTGAAGACACTGAAGGATGGGCTTTGTTTTGCAAAGATGGGAAGTTTATTCCACAGACAAGGTACCCTTTGGAATATGAACCTTTCGCTCCAGCAAGTTCTGTTAGAATCACAAATAAGGTTCAGGTCCATGGAACAAATAACCCTAGTATAATGTTTCATGCGCGAATATGTAACATTTTCATCAGGTCTGGATCAGAGAATGCCTTTTATGTCAGGCATATGTCACCTGTCAATAAACTATATCAGACTTAGTAAAGGGATAGAGCCATTAGTCAGTCTGCATAAAACATGTGTCTTACACTTGCATTTTTTTAGTGAGAAACCTCCATGGCCACTCTAATTGGTGTAAGTGCCTGGTTAGGCACATACAATAAGGGAGCACTGTACTTGATTATAGCCGTGATGAGGGCCGAGAACAATGGCACTATGACTTCCTTTATTCTTGATGCCATGCCTTTACTTATAAGTTGAGCCACACAGAAGGATTCCCTCACTACTGCAGCTACCTGGTGGTCAAAGTTTAAGTTACTATCTATCTATGTTCCTAGGTCCCTCACGAGTGGGTCTATTTTTAAGGGTGTGGTATCAATACTATAATTTGCAGAGATAACTGATTTACCAAAGAGTATGAGTACACATTTTTTAGTACTTAGTCTCAGACAATGGTTTTAGCACCAGTCATGTGTTATTTTTAGGCTTGTTTGTGGGATGTCAACATCATTTGGGGATTCAGTGATATCTCTCGGCTTACAATCACTGGTGAACTTGGTGAGCCAGAGGCCCCCAACATTGGTCTTCACTTCACAGAAGTATATACCAAACAGAAGGGATCCCAACACTGAACCCTGTGAGACACCACTAGTAACAGGTTTGTTATCAGAAGTGGATTCTGGACAACTTATCCTGTCAGTAAGCCAGTTTGATATCCATCTGATGATGTAGGGGGTTATGCCCAATTCATTAAGGTTATCAATGATCCCTGTATGGGGGATGGTATTGAAAGCTTTTTACCAGGTCTAGATAAGCAGTGTGTACAATTTTACCCTCATCCATGGCCCTAGTGACTTTCTCGAAGAAGTCCACCAGATTCAGCAAGCAAGGTCTCCCTTTGACAAAGCCAAGTTGGGTCTGGTCAAGTGTCTGGAGAGTTTGTATGTCATTATTGATCAGGTCCATGATAATTCTCTCCATGGCATTGCAAATAAGACTAGTCAAAGATTATGGGTCTGTAGTTACCTGGGTCAGTTGATGCCACCCCCCCCCCTTTGCCGAGGGACAACTGTTGCAGTCCACCATTCCTCTGGAACAAAGCCCATCTACAGGCTGTGGTTAAATAGAGTTTCTAGTGGCCTTGATAGATTCTGTTTTAAGTTATTTAACAAGCATCCAGGAATGTTGTCAGGGACCCATGGAGGCTGTGTTTCTGGCTTTAGAGGGTGCATTAAGCAATTGTTCCTCATAATGACCAGTAGGGGGATGGTTGTGGGTATTTCTTTGGGTGCAGTAGGAAGTGATGGGAAGGAGAAGTCTGAAGTGAACTTGTCGGTCAGCAGGTTTGCTATAGTTTCAGGCTAGGTGTAAGTGTTGCCATTCATGACTAACTTGGCACATTGCTGAGCATTTCTCCTGAGGTTGTGAACATAATTAAAAAAGCCTTATGGTTGTCTTTCACCTAGGAGGCTATCTTTGCCTCATAGTTTGCTTTGGCAGATATGACCAACTCTCTAATTTGTTTATTTACACTGGTGAGTGTTTTTTGCACTGTTTTGTCTGTTCCTTCTTGACTTTGGAGAGAATTGTTTTCCTTTTGTTGAATAGCCTATTTATGCTAGAGGTCCACCAGGTGGTTTATTTTTGCCAGTAATCATAGGTTTGACTCGGACAGGTACGGACTTCTCTATGCAGCTATAAATGTGGTTGTACAATGCTTCTGTGTACAGCTCAGAGTAGATCTCAGTGTCATCCGGATTCAGAAGGCCTTGGAAATTTTATAAGCTGTCACTTAGTGTGAGGTAATTGGCCTTACCAAAGTTCTTAACAGGTTTAGAGAGTTTGATGGGGGTTCTAGATTATTTTTAATACTGAACGAGATTTTCTGGTCAGATCTTACCAGGGAGGAGTTAATGCACTGGCCATCACCAGAGATTTATAACATTTTCCTAAATAAATAATTGATATTTTACTCAGGATATACAATTGTTTATAAAAAAAAAAAAGATATTCCACCTTCTTGGAAGTAGCCGTTAACAAGTCCCATGTTAAAACAAGATAAAATATGCATTTGGCTGTAACTCATATAGGGCCATCTCTATATAATCAATAAAAAGTACGTAAGATAATAGGACAACTGTTAATGCATTAAGTGAACATGCTGGTTGTAATTTAAAAAAGTAGCTGATACTAATTTGGACATTGAAAAGACTTTTTGATTATTCTTTTGAGCAGTCTTGTTTATTCAAAATAGCTGAAGCTTTTGATTAACATTACTTTTCTATTATTAGAGAAATATAAATTCTACTGCATTAAATTTGGTTCTTGTCTATCTCAAGGTATTAACGGCACAAAGGCAGTGGTGGAATTACAATGAAACTTAGGCTTCAGGGCCTCTGAAGCAACTTTTTTAATGAGTGAATTTTTCAGCAAAATTGATGGATTTTATTTAAAGTGTTTATTATTTATTTATTGTCTTCGACAATGGAAGTACCCAATGGGTGTTGTTGTGAATTCTGCATTTCACCAAGCATTAATTTGTATGTTTGATAAGCATGGCATTGAATATATTCAATGCTTAATTACTCACTATAATGAACAAATTGATTTTTTGAGGAAAGAACTAGCAGAACTTGATAGTATTATTAGAAATGATATTGATTTTCCTAGATATAGATATGATTTCCTAAGAATATTTTCGAGTATGGAAAACATTTTAGGGAAGTTACAAGAGAATAAGAGAAAGAAATTAAAGAGAGATCAGGACACTTATGAGAAAGGTTCCCCCTATCCACCGCCACTACCAGTGGGGAATAATAAACTAAAATTTAATACTAATTCTAGCAATGTCACATTTTGTGACAATACAATTGAGGGTACTGATAATAACTCCACCTCAAATAGTAATTACACCCCAGTTGTTAGGAGGAGTGAGCATATTGCTAGTAAATCAGGAAAACAGCCCCCAAACAATCAATACAATGATGATTTTTTCGAGGGGGAGGGGGGGTTTCATGCATCCCTGAAGGTTACTCAGGGCGAACAACAATATCAGAACAGGAAACAGGGACAGTGGAAGAAGAGGAAAAACAACAGGAGGAAGCGTTAAATCTTGAGTTGACTCTGGAAACTAGTAATGTGCCTTCTGTTTTACTCAATTCCACAGGAGATTTTAAAATATTTAATTATTCATCTTTCATACCTGAGACAGTGTTAATTGATGTTCTAGCGAAGGGTTTAACCTTCGTTCCTTCTACTCACTTTAAGGTGGAAAAGACTTTAGTGGATTTAAAAACTTTCACAAGAAAATTGAATTTAAATTCATTATTTAATAACCAGAGTAATACCAACCCTTGCACTGATTTGAGAATAGCAAGTGTATTCAATCCTATACTACATCCCACCCTTGCTTTGTTCGAGAAAGTTTGTGAAAATGACATCAGGAATTTGGCGGAAGCTCCTTTTAAATCTAGGGATGTAAATTTAACTACAGATGAAAAGGATGCCTTGGGAAGCCTAAAATTCGCTGATGTTAGGATAATGAAACCGGATAAGGGAGGGGGTTTGTTTTTTATGGATAAAGACGATTATCTAACAAGCATGAGTGAGTTGTTGGAGAGTAATTCTTATTTGGAAGTATCATTGAATGAAATGAATGGGGCAATACGTAAGGTATCTGGCTTTATTAGAGATTTGTTTATTGACGGCCGTATTGATATGGACACCTTTAGATATTCGGAAATTTCTTTTCCTTTGACTCCATGTATGGATTACCTAAAATTCATAAAAATATTCATAACCCCCCATTTTGACCTATTATAGACGGCCGTCAATCAATAACTTTCGGCTGTGCAAAATTTATTGACATTAAGCTTCAAGGGGTCCTGAAAAGTGAACACAAAATTTGTAAGGACTCATGGGCTTTTTTGAAAGCCATCAATGAGATACCCTTTGACAGCGGTAATAATTTTTTAACCATTGATGTTTGTGATTTATATACTTCAATACCCCACGACATCGGGTGTGAATGGGTTAGGGACTTTTTAATTCATAAACATGTTGATTTCCAGGAAATAGAGAATATTATATACTTGCTGGATGTAGTGTTGAAAAATAATTACTTTCTTTTCAACAATAAAATTTATTTACAGAAAACTGGAGTGGCGATGGGTTCACCGTGTGGGGCTACTTTTGCCAATGTAGTAATGGCCTCTTGGGAGAACCAATTTTTATTCACTAATCCTGTGTTCATCCAAAATGCAGTCTGGTATACCAGATATTTGGATGATATTTTCATCTAATGGAGAGGTGATAAACTTTCAGCTGGAACCTTAGTCGAGTCTGTTGGAACAAACACTAACTTTCTCAAATTCACCTGGGAATTTAGTAATGAGAGTATTTCTTTTCTGGATGTCTGTTTAAGGAAGGATTTGTGTTCTAAATATATAACATCTAAAATATTTAGGAAATCAACATATTTAAATTCCTTCCTGCATTTTTCGAGTTGCCACCCTTACCATCAAAAGAGGGGTATAGTAAAGGGGCAACTCGTACGGGCATCCAGAATGACTAGTTTAGATTCTGAATTCTATGAAGAATGTGAAATTCTGAGGGAAATGTTTAGTAAAAGGAAATACCCAGAGAATTTATTGAATGGGTTAATACAGGAAGTCACCACTAAAAGATATAATGGTGACTTTACCCCCCTTTTATGCGTCAACAAATCAATTTTCAGTATAGAATCTAATATGGATCATCGGGTAGGACTTGACTTAGCCACTTTAAGTACACCACAAGAGAAAGAAATAACTGAGTTTGAAAGTCCACTTTCTAACTTTATTACTACCTTTTCCCAGGATGTAGGAAGTCTGAAACACATTTTTAAGAAAAAATGGTCTTTTTTGCTGAATGATGTGGACATTAATAAAATCATTGCACCGGAACCAAAATTCACTTACAGACGTGGCTTGAGTCTGAAAGAGATTTTGGAACAAGGAAGCATATACATTCATAAACCACATTGTGGAATGTATAAATGTGAATGTTGCTCCTGGTGCAAATATATCAAAACTGTTAGTTCGATTATGATACGGAAAAGTACAGTTTTGTACCTACCATAAATGTAGATGTTCGAAGATCCACATTGCTGCAGTCCTAACACTTGGGTAGTTCGCTGTCCCAGTCGGCCCGAATACCAAAGTATATGGCTGACGTCGGTCAAGGCGCATTAGTCTGACGTCAGGACGTCAGGGTACAAATGCGCATGACCGACGTCATATCCTCAGTCTTTTCTTGCCCCAGATGTCAGAAGACCCTAAAAAGATAAGGCTAAAACCAAAAAACACCACACTCCTGCACCAAATATATATACAATATATACAAATTTACAAGAGTATAACCTCACCCACACAACCACCCCTAAACACAGAGGGAAGGAGGGAGGGTAATTGGACTGTAGCAATGTGGATCTTCGAACATGTACATTTATGGTAGGTACAAAACTGTACTATGTTCTTCATACCACATTGCTGCAGTCCTAACACTTGGGTAGAATCCCAAAGCAGAGGTAAGGGAGGCTGGCAAATCATAAGGAAGCAGGAGCTGACAACATGCCCTGCAAAATAGCGTGGCAAAACCAGCCCTAGATTTAGAGTAGAGAGGAAGGTGGTAATGCTTAGAGAAAGTATGCACTGAACTCCAAGTAGCTGCCTCCAAAATATCCTTAGTTGCCACCCCCCTTAGAAATGCTGTAGAAGTGGCAGTAGCCCTAGTGGAATGAGGCCTAATCCCAGCTGGAATCTCCTTGCCATGATGGGAATAACAAAATGCAATGCAAAACCCAATCCACTTAGAAATAGTTTGTTTTGACACAGGCTTGCCCTGAGAACTCAAAGCAAAAGAAACAAACAACTGCTGAGACTGCCTAAAATCCTTAGTCCTGCTTAAATAATAACGCAACTGCCTGTGTACATCTAAAGTGTGCAAAATCTTTTCCCCTTATTTTGGGGATCTGCATAAAAGGTAGGCAAATGAATAGTTTGGTTTAAAGCCACACTAGAAACCACTTTAGGCATAAAGGAAGGATTAGTACGTAAAGATACCCTATCCTTATGAAAAATCAGGAAAGGCTCAACCGCCATAAGGGCCTGCAATTCAGACACCCTTCTTGCAGATGTAATGGCTAACAAAAAAGCAGTCTTCCATGACAAATATTTCAATTCAGCAGTAGCTGCAGGCTCAAAAGGTTGTAGAGTGAGTTTCCCCAACACAAAATTGAGGTCCCAAGCAGGAGTAGGAGCTTTACGTGGGGGTCTTATATTCTTTGCCCCTCTAAGAAATTGCTTGAACAAAAGATGAGAAAACAATGGTGGGTCACAATCATAGTGAGCTGAAATTGCTGCAGCATGAATCTTAATGGAAGAGAAAGACAAACCTTTGTCCAATAACTCAGTAAGATATTGAAGAGCCACACTCAAATTTGGCTCAGAAACATCCAAATCCTTTGCTGCACACCAAAATAAAAATCTCTTCCATTTTCCTGCGTACACTTTCCTTGTACTAGGTCTTCTGGCTTCCATAATCACATTCAAAACTTGTTGAGGAAGCTGAGACCTGCTATGGTTCAAAACAGAATATGCCAAGCTGTTAGATGAAGAGAGTGAAGCTTGACATTGAGCAGATGCCCGTCCTTCTGAGACAATAGGTGTGGAATCAAAGGTAAGGGCCATGGAGGCTTCCTTACCAGACTCCTCAGCAATGGGTACCAGTGCTGCCGAGGCCAATCTGGAGCTATTAAAATCATCATTGGCTTGTCCTGTCTGACCTTTAGACGTACCTTTGGGAGGAGAGGCAGAGGTGGAAAGGCATACACATGAAGATTTTTCCAACTGAAAGAAAGAGCATCCACTTTCCAGGCTGTGTGATGAAACCTTTTCGTGCAAAACTTTGGCAGCTGGTGGTTTAGTGGAGAAGCAAACAGATCTATGTCTGGAGTTCCCCATGACACTGTCAATGTCTGAAATACATGAAGATCCAGTTTCCACTCGTGGGGATCCATGATTTGCCTGCTTAACACATCTGCTAAGGAGTTCTGTGCTCCTGGCAGAAACCTTGCTTGAAGATTCAGCTGCAAGCTTAACGCAGTCTCCCACAAAATCATTGCTTGCCTGCATAGAGGATAAGAATGTGTTCCCCCTTGTTTGTTGATGTACCACATGACAGTTGTGTTGTCAGTTAGAATCAACACCTGCCCTGGAAGAAGTAAATCCTTGAAAGCCAGTAATGCAAACTGGACTGCTAACATCTCCTTCATGTTGATATGTAGATGCTGCAGTCTGGCAGGCCACTTGTCTTGTATCCACTTTCCATTCAGATGAGCTCCCCAAGCTGTGTCTGAGGCATCTGTCGTTAGAATCTGACTCGCCTCTGGCCGGGTCACAGAGAGTCCCTTGTTTAGGTGACATTCCTGAGCCCACCACAAAAATTCCTTTTGAATGCAAGGTATTATTTGAATGACAGTGTCCAAATCCTGGCAGTGCTGTGTCCATACATTTTTGAGATACCATTGTAGCTTCCTCATATGCAGTTTGGCATTGGGAAGTACCAGAATACAAGATGCCATGAACCCTAAGGCTTGAAGGACTGTCCTTGCAGTCAGCCCGGACTGATGAGATAGATGATGGAAGTAAAGAGAAAGATTCTTTTGTTTGTCCGGGGTTAAAAAGGCCATCTGGGTTGCTGTATTCAGTCTCACACCCAGAAAGCACATGTCTTGAGAGGGTACTAGACTGGACTTTATTTCGTTCACAGAATACCCTAGGCATCTTAGCACTGCTATCACATATTCCAAATGCTGAAGAAGCACGTCCCTTCCTTGAGCCAGAATCAGGCAATCGTCCAAATAAGGATAGATTTGTATTCCTTTTAGCCTGAAGAAAGCTATCACTGGAGCCAGAACCTTTGTGAATACTCTGGGCAGTAGATAAGCCAAAGGGCAATGCAGAGAACTGATAATGAGAATTCCCAGCTCGAAAACGCAGATACTTCCTGCAAATTAGTCTGATAGGAACATGAAGGTAAGCTTCCTTGAGATCCAAAGTTACCATCCAGTGATCTTTGCCCAGCAGAGGTAAAAGCTGTTGTAACGTCAACATTTTGAACTTGGGAATGTCCAGATAAGTGTTGAGGATAGACAGATCCAAAATTGGTCTCCACGTGTTCCCCTTTTTGGTACTAGGAACAGGCGAGAATAAAATCCTAGGCCCCTTTCTGGCACAGGAACCGGCTGAATGGCCCCTATTTGGAGCAACAGAGAAATTTGCTTGTGAGCCTCTTTCCTTTGTTGAGGAGGAATGTCTGGCATGCCTTTGAAAGGAGGCAAGGTATGGAAATAAAACCTGTAACCGTGGTGAATGATATCCAATACCCATCTGTCTTGGGTAATTAAACTCCAGTTTTCTTTGAAAAGTTCCAACCTTCCTCCCAAAGGTGCTGCCAGCCGAGAAGATTCTGGCAGCTGAAAAGGCAGGTCATTGTGTCTGTTTACGAAAGGACTGACCCCTGCCCTCACCAGAAGACTGAGCAGGTGAACTCCCTGTTCTAGGCCTAAAAGAACCTTGAGCTCTGCCTCTACCACGTCTAGACCTACCCCTAGACTGGGAATCATAAGCAGGATATGTCCACCCCTTGGTAGGCCAATTTCTACTAAACTTGGAGGCTGAACCTGCAAAAATCTTTAACAGTCTGCATAGACTTAGCCTTGTCTTCCATTTTCTTTAGAACTGCTTCCACAGGCGAACCAAACAACACATCAGATTGTAAAGGAGCATCTAAAATCCTTGTTTTCACATGCTCAGCTAAATTCTGATCCCTCAACCAGGCGTGCCTGCGAAGAACCGAACCAGTGGCAGCCACCCTCGAAGAGGCCTGCACAGCATCAAAACCACATTGCAAAGAATGCTTACCCACCTGTTCAGAAACATGAACTAAATCCTGCAACTCTTTACACTCAATACCTTCCGCCAAAGCATCTACCTTAGACTTTAATTGTGAAAGGAGATAATTTTGGTATTTCAACATGTGAAACTGGCAATTCAAAGCTCTCATGGCCAAAGTGGAAGAAGTATACACTTTCTTTCCCCATCTATCCAAAGCCCTAGCCTCTTTATCTGGAGGAACAGGATTTTTAACAACAGAAGCCTGAACACCTTTAGGCCCCTGTGAAACAGTTTCTGGGTCTGCCCTAGGACTCTTAAAAAGATACTTATGAGCTTCAGGCACCCTATAATATCTATCCGGTTTAACTGGAGCAGGAGGCAAAGAGTCAGGGTTCAGAGAAGCCTCTGCAAAAACATCCTCTACCACATCTAGAACAGGAGGTATAGCTAAAGGCCTATGCTGGGGTAGAAACAAAAATTCCCTAAGCCTTTTCCTGGAATCAGAGAAATCCTGACCTTCCCATTTAAAATGCTCCCTCATGGAATGAAGAGTCTCTGAAAATGAAAAATCCTCAGGAGGAGAAGCAGAAGGAGTAGAATCATCTACATCAGAATCAGAGTAAGGGGAATACTCCTGCAAGTCTTCAGCCGAAGACTCAGAAGCATCCGAACACTGCTCAAAACTCCCAAGCTCAGGTTCCACCCTAGGCCTCTTATCAGGAGGGCATAGAACCTCTAATCATTGTAATCAAATCTTCTGCCATCTTAAGCATATGCTTCTTAGGTACAGACCCTGAAGAACTAGGTGTAACTCCTGAAACAAAACCTGGCCTGCCCCTGGGAGAAGCCTTGGAAACAGCAGGGAGGGCCTAACCACCTTAGGAAGGGAGGGAAGAACAGCTACCTGAGAAGCCCCTTCCGCCTGGCCTACCTCCTGAGAGGTCACATCTTGCAGTAATAAAGTCTCTCCCTGGGATTCCAAAGAAATTTCTGGCTGAACCCCTGGCTCCACCGAGCCCTCTAAAGAACCGGCGTCCGGGACGGACGGTTCTTCCAGCCTAGGCTTTGCTGTTTTGTCCTTGCGCTTTTTGAGCGGGCGTCGGAGCATCCGGCGGCATTTTATAATTACACCGCTTCCCAAAAACTAACCTGGCACAATCTAATCTTCTCTTTATAGTGCGTTTGTTAAATCTAGCACAAGAGCGACAGCCAACAACGTCGTGCTCAGGCCCTAAGCAAGGTATACACAAGGTATGGTAATCCCTATGAGGTATCTGTTTCCCACAAGAAATACAGTTATTCACTTTTTCTGACATCCGGTAAAATACTGAGGCAAGAAAAAAACAAAATAATCCCCAACGGGGTACTTAGCCAACTTGGATTCGGTCTGAAACTCCGACTTCGGAAAATCTCAGAACGCCAACCTGCACTTGCAAAACTGCTTCTGCATCGGACCATGCGGCAAAAAAGACTGAGGATATGACGTCGGTCATGCGCATTTGTACCCTGACGTCCTGACGTCAGATTAATGCGCCTTGACCGACGTCAGCCATATACTTTGGTATTCGGGCCGACTGGGACAGCGAACTACCCGAGTGTTAGGACTGCAGCAATGTGGTATGAAGAACATCATAAGATTTACATTAATAATAAATTCAATTGTAACTCTAAAGGGGTTATTTATTTAGGATTGTGTGCCCTTTGTACATCATTTTATGTGGGCAAAACTGATAGATGTTTTAAACATCGAGTGCATGAGCATATTTATGCCATCCATAAACAGAATTCTTGTAATGCTTTGGCTAGGCATGTCATGCAAAATCCTGGTCACAATTTTCAATTTGTCATCATTGATTGCGTCCATGATACTGACGGGGGGGGGGGGGTCCAGTTGGTCTTAAATTGGAAGAAAAAGAAATTTTATGGCAGCTTAAACTTGATGCAAATTCACCACCAGGTTTAAATGAAATGATTTCTATAAAAAGTTTGTTAAAATTGAAAGCATTGTATAGATAGTTTTTTTACATTATAACATATATATATATATATATATTTTTTTTTTTTTTTACACTATAACATGCCTTTATAATGATATTTGGTGTATTAATATTTAACATTTAAAACTGTGGATCTATATGGGTAGGCTCTTTAAAATCTGTTTTTTAATTTTAATCTGGATAATTGACTAATTAATCAATTATGTAATTTGATGACATCAGAACATACTGTATTATTTAAGGAGTGTATTAAGATGTTTTTTTATCTGAAGAAGTTTACAATTTGCCAGTAAACGAAAGCGCTAATTCACATTTACAGTTGCCAGTGTGGTTTGTCTTCGTTGCTTTAGTTTTATCAGTTTTGGAATTTCTTGTGGAGTTGTTTATTAAAATAAGGCTATTTTAGTGATAGAACCATAAGCCAATAAGTACTTAATACTGACCTTAGAAATTCTACGAATATGCATCAAAATGCCCCTGTAATTGGTCAAATTTCAAAATTTTCTTGGGGGGAACTTGCAGTGTCTGAACCCCAGCTGTATGGGCTCGTTGAGCTTGCCAGAATCTACATTTTGGTAGCTGGATCCTCAAATCCTTTGATGGTACACAGCTTAATAGTTCTACAACTCAACCTCAGCCCTTACGCTAGAGCCAATTGGAACACTAAAAAGACATCTGACTTCTCAATTAAGGCTGCACTCATCTCGCTTGTGCATTTTAACATCAACAATCAGATTTTCACCTCTTTATCCTAATGAGACCTTTCTGATGACCTTCTGACTTCCTGTGTAGTGGAGAATGAACCAATACATTTTTCCGCACATTGATGATAGATGGTGTGATTTTCTTTCCTCCAAATTTTCTTTTTCTTCATTTTTCATACATTTTCGATTATATCTTCGTTAGTGTTAAAGATGTATAGGTGAAGGTGTTCTTATAAGCTTGGTCCATAGTTAGCACGGAAGCATGATATTTTTGTGTGCATATTTCTGCTGTTTCGTTAGCCAGCAACTACTGCTCCAGTTCCCATATTTACTGAGATATTTCTGTTTTCTACCATGAGGGTTTTTCCATTTTGCTTATTCAGTTGAGTTTTTTTGGAAGTGGCAGACCTGGCTTATTTCTCATTTACTATATTTACAGTGGTAGGATTCTTTGTAGACCGTTCAACATAAATATTCACGTGAGTCATGTCGAGGGTAATGCCTTTACAACAGTTTACCAGAGTAATTTTTTGTCATGACATCTTCGGTCCTTCCCAGTGCCATCTATTGAGTTTTTATATAACTATTGTTTTGCTTCTACAACATTTTTTTCTATTCAATATTTACTTTGCAGAATCTGATTGGTTTTGGGTAATTTTTGGGATAGTACTGTTCAAATAAAATATATATTCGATAAGGAATAAAGCAAAATGAACTAAACACTTTTATGGCTGTAATTGTATTCTTTTTTTATTTATTAGTCAATCATTTGGGTATATTTTATTGATCGATCATTACAATGTTACTATATATTTGTGTGTGTGTGTTTGTATGTATATTACAATATTATTATTTTTATTATTGTTACTGCAGTCTTTGCTAGGTTTTATTTCATTCTATGATGCATTATGCATGCATATGTTTCCTAATTTTCATCCCCCGTAACTTGAAAACTATAAGGTATAGCCTACAGAATTTTTGTTCACATCAGTGACTTTGACATGTCAGATAACCCAGTACACTAACTTTAATAAAAATCTGTGATGTAGTGGTTGAATTTTTAAAAACAATTCTGGTGATCTACCATGGAACAAGCCCACTGAAGAAGATAACAGTGGTTACCCTGACCTCACTGCTGGAGAGAAGGGGCTCACTGTATGGCACATTTTCAAGGACTCCACCCTACCACCCAGCTCTCTTCCATTTGGGCCTCAAGGTCCTTGCAAGGGCAGCAAGGCCCTTTGGACCTTTGTCTGATGTTGCCCTATTGTTGCTGGTTGTGAAGGGGCCCCATAACAGTTCAAGCTTCAGAGTCCCAAAAATGTAGGTCTGCCACTGAACAAAGGAAACAAAGCACATACATCTTTTACCACCCCTGCTATTTATTTCAGCAACTGAACATTTACCTAATTTTATTAGAGGTAAAGTAACTATAAATGGTTACACAAATAATAAATTCAGATTATCTTAATTTGCAGATGACTGCTTCCAACCTGTCATAACAAATTAAATACTGAAAGTTTTTGGCTCTGTATCTAATCTACTATTCAATGTTAAGAAAATTATTACTGTATTATTTAATCAGAATATAAATAAATCAGTTAACACACAACTATAATTAATTTGATACAGAATAAAAATAATTTAGAATATACTCTAATAGCATGGAAAACATGCATTTAAATTGTGAATGCCTAATTATAGTTGCTTTACAGATTTAATAGTTAAGACAGTCATTTCTCCTTTTGAATGTAAACTACAATTAGGATGATACTTGTATAGGGTGCAACATCTTTATTAGCATAAAAATTATACCATTCAAAATTTAATAAAATTCTGTTTTCCTTTTTTTGGTTACGACTTTATCCCTCTACCTCATAGAGACAGCTATTTTGGTTACGACTTTATCCCTCTACCTCATAGAGACAGCTGGAATTATGTGACTAATTCATCTTATTCAAATACAAGTCCTTTTATGGACCTGCCTTACTGTTTTGGAAAATCTTTACATGGAAATGTTTGTGCAGAATGTTCCTTACCTTTCTTTAGGATTAGTAATATACCTAAAATAAATTAACGTAAGTGTTGAAAAGTATCAAACAATGCCAAATGTACTGTGCTATCTTCTCTCACAAAGCACGAGGAAACAAGAGTTAACAAGGGGAAGGGAAGAACCCCAAACAATAGAAATGTTAATAATTTAGTTTTGAAGGACAAGATTTACAAAATGGGGGACATTATGTGTAAGCTTGATAACATCAAAATAGAAAACGCTTATTTAAACAAATGCATAAATTTGAAAATAGTCCCAATGGGACTTCGTTTTTTTAAGGTACCTTTAGGAATAGATATTAAGGAAACAGTAATTGATGATTTTAATAATTTTTTTGACCAATGTGGATTTGAGTTTATGAAAATGTTGATTAAGTATAATGATGAAAGTTTAGTACAATTAATTAATGAGGTAGAAACATTGGATGCTGAAATTAAAAGTGACTTATTGTTTGTGAATGGAATGACTTATACAGCAAACAGTTTTCCATTGTAGAAAAGAAATCCAATATTACACATGAAAGAAAATGCAAAAAAATGAATAGAGACATGACACAGTACAAAGAAAAAAGGGTATACAGATGGAACAAGGATAGGGGCAACGGAATCAAAGGATTTTATGAACATGGGGACGGGTACTTTAGACAGCAGAGTGGGAACAGTGCAGTAGGGGGGGCATATGACGAGGAGAGAACAAATGAATGGTATGAAGAAGGTGAAGGACACAATCAGAATTTTCGAAGGAATTGGAACCCCCAGTATTGGAAGAAAGAACAACCCAAGGGGAAGAAAAATTATTATCCCCAGGATCCAAGACCAAAATTTTACAAGGGGAACAAATGGAATTAACATTCACTTACACAAATGATAGTGAAGAAGTTTTAGCAATGAACAGAAGTGACCACAATAATAAAATGAATGAATTAAGGGATTTTAAAATATACAATTACACCAATTTTGAGGTGGAAGAGGTTCATTACAAACTATTATCTAAGGGTATGAAATTTATTCCTACCCCAAAATTTGGTTTAGTGGACCACCTGATAGAAACTAAAATGTACACCCGTAAATTGAATTTATCAATTATGTTCAAGAACAAAATGAATAATAAACCCAGCAATGAAGGGGAAAGCCATTTACTAAAACCCAAAAGTTCTTTTGTTCCACACATGAATACTGTAGTAGAACTATTTGAAAAACAAGTACAGAGAGAAATTTACAAGTTAAAGAACAATTCCAAAAATATTAAAGTGAGAGACAATTTGTCCACTGAAGAGAGAAATGAGTTACAGAAATTGAAGGAAAACAAAAGTATACGTATTATGAAGCCTGACAAGGGGGGTGGGATAGTTATATATGACCAATTGGAATATCTATCCAAAATACAAGCCATTCTGACAGAATCAGGCAATTACACCACAATTTCTTTGAATGAAATAAATATAGCCTATCAGAGGATAAATTCTTATTTGGAAGAGTTTTGGATAGACAGTAGAATTAATAATGACATTTATAATTTCTTAAAGGTGTCATATCCAACCACAGCGACCTTGGTAGGTATACCCAAAATACATAAAGATGTGGGCAACCCACCATTCAGACCCATAGTTTCAGGCACCAAATCAAAAACATTTCCACTAGGCAAACTAGTGGATGTATGGTTAAAAGACATTTACAAAAATCTACCTCATGTATTAAAAGATTCTTGGGATTTCTTAAGGAAATTCCCTATAGACAATTTTACTAGTGATCTAACTTTTGTGACTATAGATGTCATTGATTTGTTCTCATGTATACCTAGTGAAGAAGGTTTACAAATGTTTTGTGCAAGCATCAAAAAATACACAGAGTTTGACTGGGACAAAATCTGCCTCATTATGGACTGTATGTCCATAGTGTTGGAAAACAATTTTATATCGTTTGAGGGAGAGTTTTACAAACAAAGTAAGGGAGTAGCTATGGGGTCGGCCAGTGCTCCCATCTATGCAAACCTAGTTATGTTAAATTGGGAAGAAGAAGTCTTATTTAAGAGCAAATATTTCCCTCTAATTTCCCACTACACAAGGTTTTTGGACGACATCTACATCTTGTGGAAAGGAAATAGAGACGAATTAAAAGACTTCTTCACTTTTATTAATAATAGTAGTTCCTTTTTGAAATTTACTTACGAATTTAACAAGGAAGGTTTGCCATATTTGGACACAATAATTACCAGAGACGAAAAAGGATTCAAATCAAGAATATATAGGAAGAGTACCTTCTCAAACGATTATTTACAATACGATAGTAATCACCCTAAAAAGATGTTAAAAAACATATTCAAGGGGCAACTAATCAGAGCAGCCAGAATGACATCCAGACAAGATGACATGATATTGGAATTTGAGTATATTACTAGACTATTTATGGATAGGAAGTACAGTAAAATCATGTTACATGATGTTAAGCAATATGTTACATCTCAAAGGGAGACTAAATATTTTCCAATATTAGGAAAACGCTTGCAAGCAACCCCAGAGGAAGCAAACAAACAGATCGAAGGTTACAAAATGGCATATATATTACCATACACACCTTACGCTAGTATGGTTCAAGAAATCTTGTACAAACATTGGCCCATTTTTACAACTAATTCAGAGATTTCTAGAATAGTAGGCGAGAGACCAGTGTTTGTGTACAGAATGTCATACAATTTGAAAAGAATACTAGAAAGTGGGCATACCTCACACACCAAAGTTGGGAACGGCGACAGTAGAAAAGGAGCGAATACTTTAAAAAGAATAGGAAAACACACTGGGAAATGTGGTAATTGCAACCAGTGCAGATATATTATTAGCCACAATAAAATTGTCTTAGACAATATAAACAAGACAACAATATGGTGTGAGAAGGGGAATTGCAACACTACGTATGTGGTATACATTGCCGTGTGTGAAATTTGCCCTGCTTATTACATCGGGAAGACAGAGAGGGCTTTTAGAAAAAGAATATACGACCACTTATATTGCATTCGGAAAAAAGATTGCAATAATGCATTGTATAGACATATTGAGAGTGAAGGTGATTTACACAATTTTAAATTTGCTATCATTGAACATATTACTAGCGATTGGAAGGGAGGTAACACAAAAGGACAGTTAAGCTATAGAGAAGTTTGGTGGCAATTATATACAGATGCTGCAACTATTCCAGGGTTAAACGACTCTATTGCTATTAAACCCTTATTGGGGTAAGATACTAGTTCTAAGATTAGCACATATAACATTGGTACAATAGTTTATGAAATCATTTTTTAAAACAGTTTTTAACAAACAACAGTTTTTATATATAGTAGTTTTAATTTTGAACAGTTTTTAACAACAGTTTTTTATATTAACATAATTTTACTAATAGTTATTTACATTAAGTTATATTAAATACTTTAGTATACTAATATATTTATTCAAATACTTTATGCTTACAAAATATGAAATAAGTACAATTATTATATGTTACAACATACTTATACACAATTAATTATTACAATATCAAGCAAATTATTATTAATAAGAGTTTTTAACATTCTATAGAATTTAGAGAACACAGTACATTAGAGTAGTTTGTATACATTTTTCGTACAGTTCACTTAGGTTAATTATGAATCTTATTTCTTATTTTTTAGGGATGTATAGAGTAACAGTTATAATGCAGCCATTATAGTGAATTTTTTATAGTGCATTTTTCATTAAGCGTACGTTTATAAGTGTAGAGGTGAGCATTATTATACATTTTTAGAATCATTCATTTATTTAATATTCATTTTGTACAGTTTTTGATGCATAATTTATTATAACACTTATTTTTATGCTACTCAAGCTATTACATCAGTTTAACATATATTCATGTTGTTAACTGTAGAATGAAGTAATACTTTAGGAATGTGAAATTGTATTGAACTAGTCTATGCATTTTATTTAATGACAATGGCACTTTAAATCAGATGTGATTTTATTTATTTGGCGCCAAAAAGTTTATTTAAGATGGAGTAGTTAAAAAATTTTTAATGAGTTCTGAAGAAGCCTATGATGGATTAGGTGAAAGCGCTTAACTCTAAGTCACATGTATTATTGATTTTTATGTTTAAATTCTGCACTTTCATGTTTGAAGTTTAATTAAAGTTCTGGCAGCCGCTTTGTACTGTGTTTCCTCGTGCTTTGTGAGAGAAGATAGCACAGTACATTTGGCATTGTTTGGTGGTTTCCCTCGCAACATATGAGTTGAAAAGTATCAAACACAAATGCTGACTGAGAATGTTCACCCAATAACTGTATTAAGTTAAAAATGTTGATCTAAAATCTGGAAAGGTGGGCAATCGTTTTAGCTTAACTGCCTTTAGAATGATTAAATATGAATTGTGTTTAATACCCAATGCTGGCAATCTTCAAGCCCTCCCCTTCCTACCCAAACTAACCAAGTCTTTCCTTCTCAGGGTGACAGCCAACCAATTAATTCCCATCAAACAGAAGAGATTGCAGCTTATTCAAATTACAATCTGGAAGAGAGTTCATAGATCCATCTGTTCCTTTCCTGGAGTAAGGCATAGGCTATCATGAGCATGACATCAGTCCCGAAACAGCCTCATCCCCTCCTTCACCAGCTGTGACTAGTGCGACTGTTGCTGTTCTGGGGACATCCTGCATGCATCACACATGCCTGGTCAGCCTCACCATGGGTGGTGTGCAGTAATGTTATCAACCTGACCCACAGTGCTGCACTCCTGGGACAACGATCATTCCCATTCTGTAACACAACTCCCAGAGTTGTTTGCACCATCAAATTATACTTGGGCCACCTGGACTCTGAGGTTTAACCCAATCTACACCATGTAGCCAGGCAGTAAATATTTAGTTCTATTTGCTGCACCAATACTAAACAGAACTAAGATCAATCAGAATCCACTGCTCTGGAGTATTCTTGCAGTCGCCAGAAAAAGAAAAACATTACCAGGGACCAGACGAGCTCCGCCTTTTTTTGTGAATCCCTAAATATTGTTTATCTTCCTTATAACAAATAAATAATTACATTAACTTTAAGATGTAAAAAATGTTTTTAATTTCAGACTTTTTCCAAAAATAGGAATTGTTAGGACTGGTTTTTGATAACTAGAGCACAAAAACTTTTGGCACAATGACTTAGGCAACAGAAATAAATGGTTGTTGCCAATCTTAAGGAGGCTATAACAAGAAAAGTAACCAGAGATCCTGTAGAGGTATTAGAGATATTCTGGAAATTTTATGAACATTTGTATAAATCAGAGAAATGATGAAATCAAGAAAAAGAACAAATGAGAATATTTATAGAAGTCTTAAATGCGCCAGGGTTAGTGGCAGATAAGGCTCAACAACTAACAGTTAAGACAGGTGGAGGTGAGATAAAACTGGTGATGTACAACCAATCTGCAGGAAAAGTCTCTATGAATAGATGGTATTCTGGTAGAAGTTTGGAAGCTAGGAGGGGAAAAAGTGATAAAGATCTGAAAGATGTTGTTTATCAGTAATTTAAAAAGGAGGGGAGGCACCAACATTCTGGAAAAAAGATGTGGTGGTTGTAATACCTAAAACATAGTAAAGACCCATCTTTGTCTAGGTCCATTTCAATTTTATAACCATGATTATAAAGTGTTTAGGTTTATAAAGAATAAAGGAATGGCAAAGGGGATGCCAAAATTGATAGCTATGAACCAATGTGGTTTTGCGGAGGGAAGGCAAACATTTGATAACATTAATACAAATAATGACAATCCAGAGGGAAGCAAAATGTAAGAAAATATCACAGTTATTGGTGGGTCTTGATGCAGAAAAAGCATCTGACAAAGTCAGTTGGGATTTTATGAGTAGGGCAATGGAAGCATTTGCATTTCCTGATACAATAATAAGGTTAATTAGAAAGCTAAATGAGAGACTGGGGGGGGGGGGGTCCTCTCTGATACATTGTGTAAGAGCAAAGGAAGCATGCAGAGGTGTCCTATTTTCCTTTATTTACATTATATTCAGTACCACTGACAAAGAAAGTAAAAGACTCAGAAATTCAAGGATATAACTGATATGGTGTTCAAGAACAGTCTGATTTAATTGCAAATTATATTATTTTGTTCCTGATGATACCAGAAAAGGACATCTCAACGTTGTGGAACATTCTGATACAGTTCCAGTTTTTTTGGAATATAAATTTATTGAAGATAAAAAAGGGCAACAGATATAAACTATGAACCCAAACATGAATTGGTTCAGCAATGCCCAAAATTATGGAGACATGATAAAAATTAAGTATTTAGCAGTATGGATTCTGGTATGGCCACTAAGGATATGGGGGAAGAGACTAAATAAAAGATAATACAATAACTGAGAAACTGAAAGCTCTTGTTTATGGATATGGGTAGCAAGATGCAAGCAGTAAAACATTTTAATCCCTTTTTTATACACAGGTCAGACATTTTTATCAACTAGAGGAGAACTTGTGAATAGTAATTAATAAAGAGTTGAAGGGTTTTATTTGGGAGTGGAAGAGGGAAAGAGTTCAGTGGGAAAAGTTGATCTTCCCAACAGAACAAGGACGTTTAGGACTACTTGATTTGAAGGGTTAAGGCTCATATACATAACACAAACAGGAAGCTACAGTTCAAAGTAGAAATGAATGATAATGAAGCAGGGGAGTAAATTCAAGGAACAAGTGGGATTTTGGACCCAGAATCTTAAGGAGAATAACAGTCATACAGAATATTATATTCATAAAGTAGCAGAAAGTATTCTTAGAAGTAAGCCAACACAGGAATAGAGTAAGCAGATTCTGATGTTAGGAATTACTACAATTAGGGGTACAGAGAATAGATGGGGGGTGGAATTTACTGAAGGAACCTGACAAAGGAACCAGCGTACTGAACAAATAGTTAGCGAGGGAAAGGTAACAGAATGGGAAAAGACCAAAAAACATTTGGTTTGCAGGCTAGTGATTGCCTTCTCTTTCAGGGATTGATATTAAAGTATAAGCAAAGAGAAAGGGATAGGGGGAAATCCTACATGAAGGACCTAGTGTGACTGAGTTTTTAACTGAATCTAGAACAGAAGCTGCTGTTAAAATAGATAATTAGGAGGGCACATAAAATATTCCATGATATCTATAGGAATCAGAGGTGGTTAGAAAAGATTGGGAAGAGAGACTGGATAAGCAATTCACAAAGAAACAATGGGAGGACAGATATATGGCTCCCAAATATGCAACAAAATCTCAAAGATTTAAGATTTTTGCTCAGAAAGTTTTGCATGGGTATTTGTATACCCCAAGCAGGCTCCAAAAAAATTTCCTCAGGTAGATGTGAGATGTTGGAGTTGTGATGGGGAGGAAAGAGGGAATATATGTTTTGGGAATGTAATGAGTTGGCAGACTTTAAAAATTCCATACAGAATACTCTGTTAGGAATACTGGGCGAGCAAATGAGATTGATTAAGGGAATTATTATTTTTTTTAGCTGGGAAGCATGATCTGAATTATCTAGACATAGTAAGCCCTCATTAAGTTTAATTCTGATGGCTGGTAAAAAAAAAGCAATTACTAGAAAATGGAAATCAAAATCTAAACCAACTTAAAGTAGTAAATATTATAACAGAGATAAAACAGGAAGTAAGATCTTTAGAAAATGGTAAGAGTTAACTACAAAGAAAAAGTGGAAATTGTGGGAACAATACATACAGAAAAGTGCTTTGGAGGAGGAATGAGATTTAAGAGAAGTCAGGAATTGAAAAATTTATGTAATGTTGCTTAGATTATATGATGTATAACAATTTCTATAATTATAACGTTTGTAAATGTGAATTTGTTAATATAGTTTACTTTCATATAAATGTAAGTTTTCCTATGTCACACGTGATAATTCAATAAAGGTGTTAAAAAAGTAGGACTTACATAATAGTGACTTGTTATTAAATAAATATGAACGTGACATGTTGGGTATTTAGTAACCTATTTAATCTAGATGACCCTTACCATTATGAAAATGTAAGTTCTATGATTTTACTTTTATTTAATTACTTTTTATTTTCTTCATTTTGTAAATATTTTCCGCTTCCTTAATTTATCGTCTTTAGCACTGAAGTTAAGTACAGGTTTGCTAATTTAATGACTTGATCTGCAAGAATAAAACATGTTATAATTCTTATATTTTACGTAGTATTTCATAGTTAACTGAATATGAATACAACACTAACCGACTCAGCAAAACATTCAGTAAAAATTAAGAAAAAGAAGGCTATGTGCATTAAACTTAACGGGTCTTAAGTTCAGTCTTATGGACAGGAACAATATATTTTTCTAAATTTCAGGGATGTTGTCATTTTCTGCTTAATATGGTCACTTAAATGTCTGCTAAATAATCTACTATAACTGACTTTGCTTAAAAATTAACCAAGGATATTACCCATATAGTCCCAATGGACTTATATGCTGGATTTCTGAAGGCATAATAAATAATAATAATAATGGCTATTTTTGAAATCAAGGACTCAAGATACTCATTATTTACAGGAACGTCTCTTTTACAAATGTGAGAAAACCCAATCTGAACATATTTTCATCATTCTGCTTTGTGAATTATAAACCATATTTAGCTAAAATATATTGCTCTTTTAAATCTTTACTGCCTTAATACTGTTAAAAATGACTTACAGTTGCCTCTGACATAGGCCAATTGATTTTTTACATGGATTCCTCAATAACCTTTTCAGTTCAGACTTGGTATTTTTCATTGGATTATTACCTGCCAAACATGCCTCTCTATCCTTACATATTTGTGAGTGGGATTTCACAGACAAGGCATGCACTGCAGTGTTAGTGCACAAAGAGAGAGTGGTGAATGGCTGTATGTAATCCAGAAAAAAAGCCAGTTTTACGTTACTTTATTTAACATTTGCTAACCAGGTTAGCGTGCTAGTCCATGGACTGCTTTCAGCTATTACCTGTGCCACAAATATAAATGTAAATAAATATATTAGAATTTAGTGTAGCCAATCAACCTACATGTTTTTTTTTTTGTTTTTTTTTTTTTTGAGAGAGAGAGTGAAACTAGAGTACTTAGGAAAAACATTCAGATACTGAGAGAGTATACAGACTTCAGACAGTGACCAGAGGTCAGGATTGCAGGACTCCCAGTCTTAGAGCTTTGAGGCAGAGATCTTACCACTCAGATATCAAGATGCTCAAGCCATCTATGTAATGTATATGTAACACTGCATCAACAAGGACTTTGGTGTGCAGCACATATGCAAAAATGTCTATATACGTATAGAGTCTGTGGTGTATGATTCACAAAGACAGGAGTCAGAGCAGCCACAGTCACAGTGATGCATCTCAGCCAGCCACAGCTACTGTCAGTGATCATCAGGTCCCTGCATGCATGTGAAAGCTAGGCACTTAGCACTGTGTGTGTGTGTGTGTGTGTGTGTGTGCGCGTGCGTGCGTGTGCTTGCTGATAGGAATCAAGACAGAATGCAACAAGCTGTGCAGCTTGTTACTCAATTAAATCAATTCTGCTGCATGCAGCTCTCCTCAGCTGTTAGGAGCAGTACAGTCTAGGACATAATGTGTGACAACACACACCAGCGAGGGCAACAAAGGTGGGTACTCTACAGGACCCTGTCCCTTGACTACTAAATTCCTTGACATAATACTTCTACATTAGGAGGCTCACATATGGTTTCCTAGCATACCACAGAAGAGAGATAACAATGTGTGTGTCCTCTATGCCATTACCCACCTTCCTGAGGTACTGGTTGCCACAGTTGCTCACACAGGAATAAAGACTCTAGCTGGCCCACAGTCACAATGGTTTGGGAAAAGGAAGTGTTACCATTCTGTGAACTAGCAGATGATGGGTGATACATGTGAGATCATAACCAATGAGGCTGCACAACTCACACTTAGTTGCCATGATTCACATATGGCACACATCTCTGCCACCTTACCACTTCCTGCATATTTCAATTCTCCAGGGCCATCTACTTGGCAAGTGCAGGCATGCTTCCTGCACTTAAGACAGAGAGCACTCCGTCTCTACAGCCTCAGTTTTATCTCTAGCAAGTCCACACCTTCAGCCTGTACTGTGGGTGGATGCTCAAAAAGAATGGAGACAAACAGTTCCCTTGTGTCATCAGACTGAATCTGGTATCTGTGCCTAGTTGAAATCTGTAGCAGCAGCCCCTGCATAAGTGCTAACATCAGCTTGTTGCCCTGCTCCAACCTCTACATATGTCATAGCACTGCTCTGCCCCATGGATGCACAATAAAAGACACAGCAGAATAAGCATGAGTACCTATGCGATATCTGCTTCCTGTGGCATGCACACTAAGTGTCCTTGCAAGGATGTACCATACAATCCCAATTTATCTCTGTTGCTATCCTGATATTCCTTTAACAAGACATATAAGATATGCTGTGGTCAGCCTAAAAATTCTGATTTGCAGTGTTACTGTACAAAAGGCTAGTGAAAGTGGCAATAATGCAGTGTCATCCATCAAAATGTGTGGGGATTGGTCTATACTCAGGCCAGTGCTTGCTCCTCTAGAAATGAATGTAGAACCATTATCCTCTGACAGGGACAGCAAAAACTCATCTGACTTTGTCAGTCTTCTGTCTGGTGGTACCTTCCAATGGACGATTTCTCAGCTGCTAGGAAACACGCCTTCACCTTTGCACTGTGTAGCATTGTTGGCAATACACTCCCAAAGCTGCTATAATGCGAACTGCAGCTCCCCCCCCCACAGCATTTCTGTCATGATCAACACCTTGTCCTGTAAAGATTGGTCAGCACTCCCCCCTCCCTAAATAGATCCCATCAGTGGGTCCCAAGTGCCTATAGCAAAGCATCACTGTCTGTCCAGTCTCTGCCATCCACCTTGTCTACTGGACATGCAGGCACAAGTGAACACATAACACAGAGCAACAGACTGCGTACTACTGGGTCAGGTAGAAAGACAGTTGCAGACAAAGGAATAACTTACCTATATTACATTATAGTCAAAGGAACAGCTATGGGTGGGTACGTGATACAAAAGATGTAAGGGCAGACATGAGAATACATTCAGGATGTGTGCTTGTTACACGCTTATGCATGTGCATTCCCCACTTGACTCATGTAATTTCTTAGGATCAATATATGCATGTATGGGGTGAGGCTGCCACCTCTGCTGCCAAGTTTAGGAGATACCTTGGGAAATGCTAGTAACATTGCCCTATGCTATTACAGTGGGGAGATGCATGCTTGTATTCACAGGACTGCTGCATTCACCACCACAGACCAGTGTACAAATGAAGTAGGCCATTCACCCACCATAACAATGACGGGCAATTACAGGGAATAGTTCCTCTGATAAACTGGACTACCTTGCTGTCAGTACAATCTACAGAAAATAGATACATGCAAGCAAACAGTCATATTGCTAGCCTTTTGCAATGTGAATTCCAGTACAGGGGAACACATCATTAAAAAGGTAGACAAAAACAGCTTACCACACACTTTCAGAGTACTGTGTGCCTCCTCAGCTACTTTTTTTTTTTTTTTTTTTTTTTTAACATTTGTTGACCGGGAAAGTCCGACTAGGTTCCACAGATCCTGTTTTCAGCGGAGGCCCGAGGAGAAATGCTCCAGAAGCATGTCTTTAGAATGTGGGAGGAAACCGGAGTACCCGGAGGAAACCCACGCGAACGCAGGGAGAACATGCAAACTCCGCACAGAAGGCACCCCCAGCTGAGAATCGAACCAGAGAACCTCTTGCTGTGAGTCTTATGAGTCTACAAAGTGCTGATACTCCTCCAAATAATGTTGCACAGATATCCAAAATAGCTTTCCAGATATGCACAACACAGCATAATAGTTGGTGGCACACCTCTAAAGCAAAGCAAGGTTTAAACCCAGTTTGCATGAAATGTAGGTAAATTAAGTCAGTTGCACAGATTTCTAGGATTCACTTTATTTTCTGCCATGCATCTGGAATGTAATGTGTAGTTTGTTCTCAAAGCTTGCTTATGACAATTTCTGGTTGCAAGTTTGTGCAGGACAGCAGCGTAAGTATGCACACTGGACTACTTTGCAGATACATGTTACACTACACTGACAGATATCACACTGAAAGCATGCTACCATTTTGTTCCTTGGAAAAAATATTTAGCAGAATGGTAGCTTTTAAGTGTCCCCATGACAGCACCTGTAAGGTGCATGAAGGAGAGCAAGTTGAAGTTCCATCTCCTTCACAGCAATTTCAGGTAGTGCCAACTTGGCACTTATGATGGTACCTTCAAAAAAGTTGATGCCTGGTGTGACCTGGCTGAGAAGCTGTCCTCACAACCATGCAGATATGGTTATGATGACCTGTGGCCCCAAAAAGTACAGTTGTGTACACTTACCATAAATGTAGATGTTCGAGTGTATTCACTGTTGCAGTCATCACCTGTGGGTTATCCCTGCTGTGGTAGTCCTCGGCCAGCCAGAATACCAGAGTCAATGTTTTTCTGCTTCGGCTGCTGTCGCTTGCTGTCTGATGTCAGTGCTATAAAGGAAGGCAGCTGATGCCATTACATCAGTTTTTCTTGCCCTAACCAGTAAGAGGCCCAAGTAAATATGGTAAAGTGGTCCTAGTGGCTAAAAGCCACCGTTAGAAACTTATGTTTCCCTAAAGAAAGAAGATATAAGGGGGAAGGAGGGTGGGAAACCAGGACTGCAACAGTGAATACACTCGAATATCTAGATTTATGGTAAGTGTACACAACTGTACTATGTTCTTCATGTTCCACTGTTGCAGTCATCACCTGTGGGAGGATTCCCAAAGCTGAGTAGAGCGGTGGTAGGATTAGTAAGTGACCCAGGTATGGGTCAGCATGCCCTGCAGAACTGCAGAGGCAAGCCGTGCCCTAGCCTTAGAAAATAAAGGTAGGTGGTAATGCTTGGTAAAGGTATGGACAGAAGTCCAGGTGGCAGCTTCCAGGATGTCCCTGATGGGAGCTCCTCTGAGGAATGTTGTGGAAGTGGAGGCTGCCCTAGTGGAATGGGTTTGAAAAGATTTGGGGTGGGGGGGTTCCCATGCAATCTGTAGCAGAAATGGATATAGTGTGATATCCATTTGGAAATGGTTTGTTTGGAAATGGGCTTCCCCTCTGCCCCTGGGGCAAAGCTGACAAGTAGCTGGTCTGTTTTCCTGAAGGGTTTAGTATGGTCCAGATAGTATCTGAGCTGTCTGTGCATATCTAGTGAGTGCAGAATTCTTTCCCCCTTGTTTTGAGGGTTAGGAAAGAAGGTGGGTAGATGTATAGCCTGGTTGAGAGTTACATTATATGCCACCTTGGGCATAAAGGAGGGATTAGTCTTCAGGGAGACCTTGTCTGCATGGAAGATGATGAAGGGCTCAATGGCCATCAGTGCCTGAAGTTCTGAAACCCTTCTGGCTGACGTGATACATAGGAGAAAAGCAGTCTTCCAGGTGAGGTATCTTAGTTCTGCTGAAGCAGCAGGTTCGAAGGGAGGTAAAGTTAGTTTTTCCAAAGTATAATTCACGTCCCAGGCTGGAGTGGGTGGCCTTCTGGGAGGACTGATATTAGAAGCCCCTCTAAGGAATTGTTTAATGAAGGGATGAGAGAACAGGGGTTGTTCTCTATCAATATGAGCTGAAATGGCTGCGGCGTAGATTTTAATTGAGGAGAAGGAGAGGTCACTATTAAGTAGCTCCGCTAGGTAGTCCAGGATAAGAGGGATGGAAGGTTGTGAGGTACTGTCCTCTCTGGACTGGCTCCAGGAGCAGAATCTTTTCCATTTACCTGCGTAAGATTTTCTGGTGCTGGGCCTTCTGGTCTCTGTGATAATGTCTAGGACCTGTTTGCTTAACAGGGGCCCCTTGTTTGCCTTTAGAGTATTAGCCATGTTGATAGTTTGAGAGTCTGCAAGTGTGGGTGAAGCATCCCCCCCACCTGAGTTAAGAGGTCTGAGATCCGGGGAAGCTGCCTGGGAGGCTGTAAGGTCAGTCTGCGCAGTAAGGGGTACCAATGTTGTCTGGGCCAATCTGAAGCAATGAGGATGGCCTTTGGTCTCACCTTCCTTATTTTGATCAGTATCTTTGGAATAAGAGGAAGAGGGGGGGAATACGTGCACAAAGAGGGTGTTCCAGGGGAAGGTCAAAGCATCCACTTTCCACGCTAGGTGGTGATACTACATGGTACAGAATTTTTTCAGCTGATGGTTGAGATGAGAAACAAAAAGATACATCTCCGGAGTCCCCCACGCCTGAATGATTTGTAAAAATATTTTTCTGTGGAGCTGCCATTTGTGGGAGTCCAGTTAGTTTCTGCTTAAGTGGTCTGCCAGGGTGTTGTTGATCCCTGGTAGGTATTGGGCTATCAGGTGTAGTCCCAATGAAGAGGCCGTCAGCCAGAGGTTCATGGCGATCCCGCACAGAGGGTAAGATTGGGTCCCTCCCTGTTTGTTGATGTACCACATTACTGTGGTGTTGTCTGTTTTGATAAGGAGAACCCCTGGCTTGAGATGGGGTTTGAAGGATGTCAGAGCCTTCTGTACTGCCATCACTTCCTTCTGGTTGATGTGTAAGGGAAGGTGTTGGGCATCCCAAAGACCTTGTGTGCACCTGCCTTCTACGTGAGCACCCCAAGCTATGTCTGATGCATCGGTGGTAATGTTCTGTCCAGTTGGGCAGAGGGTGAAGGAAAGACCCCTGTTCTGGGCACAGGCCCCTGCCCACCTGAGAAACTCGGCCCTTACACAGGGGATCAGAGGGAGAGAGGTCTCTAGAGGTTGAGAGTGCTGACACCAAAGGTTCTTTAGGTACCAATGAAGTTTTCTCATATGAAGCTTGGCCAGAGGAATTAGAAGGATGCAAGATGCCATGTACCCAAAGGCTTGCAGGAACTTCCTCACAGTGAGGTGATTTCTGAAAGCCAGCTGAGTAAAATAGAGAGGCAGGAAGCTCTGCTTTTCTGGGGATAGGAAGGCCATTTGGGATGCTGTGTCCAGCAGTGCTCCCAAGAAAATGATCTTCCTGGAGGGTGTTTGCTTTGATTTCTTCTTGATGGTTTACCTTAAGCAAGTTAGGAGGGTTTTGACAAAGAGGAGGTCCCTGAGGAGCTTTTCTTTTCAATCTGCCTGAATGAGGCAGTCATCGAGATGAGGGTAAATTTGTATATTTGTCTGTCTGTAAAAGGCTATGGCTGAGGCTAAGCATTTGGTGAATACCCTGGGAGCAGTAAATAAGCCAAGGTGTAGCGCAGAGAACTGAAAGTGTTGTTGGCCTGCTCTGAAGCGAAGGAATTTCCTGCATGATTCCCTTATGGGGATGTGGAGTAGCATCTTTTAGATCTAGAGTAACTAACCAGGCATTTTTGGTCAGCATAAGCAGCAGCTGCTGCAAAGTTAGCATTCTGAATTTGGGGACCACCAGAAAGGTGTTCAGCATGGATAGATCCAGGATGGGGCGCCAAGTGCCCTCTTTTCTGGGAATAAGGAATAGTCTGGAATAAAAGACTCTGCCTGTTTGATCTGAGGGGACAGGTTCTAATGCCACTTGGGATATGAGAGTTTGGACTTGTTTCAATGCCTCTGCCTACTGATTTGAAGTCTGGGTACCATCTTAGAACTGGTAGTTTGCTGGAGGCGAATTTGTATCCCTGAAAAATGATCTTTAAGACCCACTGGTCCTTTGTTACAGAAAGGCAATTTTCGTTGCAGAGGGACACCCTTCCTCCTAGTTTTTGGTGAGTGAAAAGAGGGCAGAGGGGGGACAGGGAGTCATTGAGAGTTTTTGCCATAGAGCAATGGCTTAGAACTCCCTGCCTCTGGAGTGGAAGTGGTCCACTGTTTGGTTCTCTGCTGTCCCTGGGATAGGAGTCTGGGTGGTCTGTCCCTGCAAGGCTTTCCCTGCCCCCTCTGCTAGGTGGAGGAAAGGACCAGTGTTTTGAGGGAAAATACCTGCTGAACCTAGGAGGTTGTACCTTTTGTTTTGTCTTCCATCTTTTTAAGCACCTCTTCCGCTTTTACTCCAAACAAGCGGTCCTTATCCAAGGGTCCATCAAGTAATTTAGATTTGACATGATCTGGGAGAGGTTGTTCCTTCAACCATGCATGTCTCCAAATGACAGATCCTGACACTGCTGTCCTTGCTTGAGGCTTCTAGGGTATCACATCCACAGTGTAATGAGTGTTTAGCCACTAGACGAGTTCAGTAAATCTGCTACTTCTTTTGAACTGGCACAGTCAGGAAAGGTTGAAATATTTTGCTTTAATAGTTCCAAAGTGTGTTGTTGATATTTTAACATGTGGAACTGACAGTTGAGTGCTCTAATAGCTAAGGTTGCAGAGGTGTATACTTTGTTACTCCATCTGTCCAGAGTTCTGGAGTCCTTGTCAGAAGGAATAGGATTCTTTGCAGAACTAGCCTTAGCTCCTTTGGGTCCCTGTGTAATGACCTTTGGGTCTGCAGCAGGATTTCTGTACAGGTATTTGTGAGACTCCAGTACTCTGTAATACCTGTCAGGTTTTCTGGGAGCAGGTGGGAGGGCATCAGGAGTCAAGCTGGATTCATGGAAGACATCAACCACCACCTCTAAGATTGGAGGGATGGCCAAGAGTCTCTGCTGGGGCAGGTCTAGAAACGCTCTTAGTCTTTTCTTAGACTGAGGAAAGTCCTGGGATTTCCAGTGGAAATGTTCCCTGAGGGTGTGCAGGGTTTCCCCAAAGAAAATATCTTCTGGTGGGAAGGCAGAAGGAATGGATTCCTCTGCATCTGAATCCTCATAAGCAGTCAGAGGTTGTTGTTCCTCTTCAAAGTCTGAATAATCAGACTCCTCATAATTCTGTTCTGTCAGTATTTCAGGAGAAAGGTGTCTCTACCTTTTAGAAGTTGTGGCCTGACTACCCCGATAAGGGTGATAAGATCCTCCACCATTTTAAGCATTTCAGCTTGGGGGTGGTAGAGTAAAATGGTAGTTTTCCTAGGAGTGGCCTTGCTTCTAGGCCTAAGAGTATCCCTCGGTCTGAGAGAAATGGTAGTCAAAGGAGAAGACATTTTTTGTCTAGATTCTGTTTTGTGAAAAACCTCTTCGAAAGCCGGTTCCTGCGTCGCGGCTCTGGACCCAACCAAGGCAGACATAACCAAAGGCTTGGAAGATGAAGAAGATTTCTGCAGCATACCAGACTCCAAATGGGTCTCAGTAGAGGCCTGCAAAGGTATCAAATTGGGTATCAGGGGCTGCAAAGGCGCCTCATTGAATTCCAGAGAACTGACGACCTGCTTAGCGGTAGAATTATCGAAAGGCTTAACCTTGTATGGTCTACCTCTATCTTTATCCTTACATTTTTTCGGAATGTCTACTGATTGTTGGTTGATGGGACGCTATTTCAGAATGCGAAGATGGAAGACGAAAATACCTGGCTACAATAACAGCTCACCGACAAATGGTTCTTGTGTTAAAGAGGGCACAGAACTGGTAACAAGGGACGTTGTGGTCTGGGCCTAAACAAGTGACGCAGTATGAATGGAAGTCTCAGTGTGGTATTTGCTTTCCACATGCGAGACAATTGTTAACTTTTTGGACATCGATTAGTGCAATTAAAAAGGATCCCCAACAGGATACTTAGTTTTAGATGTTTTCAGCTGTAATTCAAACTCTGGTACCGACTGACCGGCACACTTGCGAACTACTCCTGCTACGGGCTCCATGGCAAGAAAGACTGATGTAATGGTGTTGACTGCCTTCCTTTATAGCACTGACGACCTGATGTCAGACAGCAAGCGACAGCAGCCGACGCAGAAAAACACTGATTCTAGTATTCAGGCCGGCAGAGGGCTACCACAGCAGGAATAACCCACAGGTGGTGACTGCAACAGTGAAACACAAAGAACACCTCTGATGATATCAACTCATGGGAAGCTGAGATTAAGCAATGACAATCAGAAGGGTAAAGTATGAAGAGAGCATTATATTTTGTTCAATTTAACCATTGTTACATTTGGGACTGCTGTGCTAGTGGCATGTATCTGTCAAGGTCAGGTAAGGAAATACGTATATTACTATCTGGATCTGCCCTGTCATGATGAAGTGGAAGTGTCACAATGTCATATACCAGCAATTGTTTATGTGGAATTCTGCATGGATGTGTTATAGGGTAGAGTTACATTACACCATCTCATACTACCTGCACTCTCTGTGGAGTGTCCATGTGTGTAACTATCATGCAGTCTAGGGGAAATATGTAACAGACTATGATTTATCTCTTGCTGTTACAGCTTACCTTACACTTTTCACAGCTCTTAGATATGCTCTATTTTAGCATCAAAAAATGATGACAGTAATTGTGTCAACCACAACAGGAGGCAGCACAGGCTTGCAGACGGCCATGATTAGTTCCGCTTATAAGTAATGAAATGTTTTAAATTTATTCAGTCTCTTGTAAGGACAGATTTATTTATGGCAAATTTCTAGCTGTCTCTCCTCATTAGAGATCTGGATTATAGGTTAGCTCATCAGGCACTTTCAATACGTCTTGCTCCTGCTGAGGCTGAATCTGTAGCAAAGCATGACGGCAATAACAGTGGCAGTGTCTCCTTAGAGGGGGTCCTGGCCTCTCACTAGCAGATAGCCTGGACGCACTGCCTGACATGGCCTGGCCAGAGCTGCAGCAGATAGATGACATGGTGGCGGAAAAGCAGCGAGCAGGTAAATGGCCCACATTAAAAAGCTCCTGGAGTGGACAGCAAATTTGTTTATTTGGTCAGATCTTACCAATGATCCATCAGAGGAAGGCGAGTCCCAGACCACTGGCCACCCTGATGCATCATGTGGTGATGGATCCTTGTAAGGTTCCCCTGGGAAATGGGAGCATATGACACATTGCTGCTCATACCACACCCTATACCCATCCATTCATGCTCGCTTTTTCTGGCATCATGCACTGTTGCCCTGTACATGGTCCAACCCTCCCCATTTGTGTAGGTTCTGTCTCCATCCAACCCATATTTCTCCATCCTAGTATGTGGAAATCCACTCCTCTGTGTCATTCTGTGTGTGTCCATCTACCCTTGTATACTACATACAATACTATCCCTTTTCCTATCTTGCTTTCTCTTTTCACCCTTCTCCCTCCTACTTACTTTCTACATAACGAAAGTAATGGTACCCTAGATATCCATGAAATAGTCTGCCCTGCTTTGGCCCATCCTGTACATTCCTATATATTTCTGTCTGAGCCTCTGCTTGCCCTTCCCCTTTTACTTCTTTTCTATACAGCCCTCTCCTTCTCTCTTGCAAATCTGACAGATATTCACATACGCTGGACTTTACAGGACTGCAGTTGCACGTACTGTATGATTATATAAGCTTTCTGTGACATCTTGTGTCATCTTATTAAAAGCATGCATTGCTTTATATTTGAGATATACCAGTCGGGGGGGGGGGGGGTATCTTTTCTGTTCTTGTGAAATTGTGCACTTTGGTACATAACTGCTCTACAGATTCTGTCATATGCTTCTGTGTACAACTTTCAGTTTACAGACGTGCCTTCTTGCATAGTGATACTCCACACATGTCCACTTGTATAGTATTAGCACAGCCTATTTGTGTTCCCTGAAACACAGGTGGCTGTAGTATGTCTCAAGCTGCATATTTAATTGCTCCCTATGCTACCATACAGTACTGATTAGCTATGCAAGGACTGCACAGAAGTGCAGTGTATGTCTATTTATCCTGGCTCTTATCTCCTCTACTGTCACCTACAAGCACCAGAGCCCATAGAACTGCATGAGTATGCACCATTTAACAGGTACCATGACTTCATCTTTGGTGCACACTGTTGCTTCATTCTGCCTCATAATTCCATTCCGAAATCACATACCAGTCAATTATGTGTTGCAGATGCCTTCAAAGTTACCTGTGCTACACAGCAAAGCAAATGCCTCTGAAGCCAGACGTACTGACATTTATTTAGTAATAGACTCAACTAAATCATAAAAAGGAGCAAATCTGTTTCTACAATTCTTATTTTTGAATAATTCTCTCTGCTCTAGCTATTAAGGGTTAAGGTTGTGAAGTATAGTTCCTGTAGTGCAGGGTTTGATTCCCTTAGTCCTCACTTGCCTACTGTGTGACTTTGAGCAAGTCACTTAACCAGACAGTGTTCCCAGGCTGCTCCTGAAAAGGGAGTGTGTGTTCAGTGGTACTACCTGCTTAAGAAATGGGTATTGTTATTGACACTATTTTAAGAGTGAAGTAATCCACCGGTACAGGTTGAGTTTCAGAATCTCAAGACATTATCTGTGCTGAGACTTTCCAAGATGGCTGCACACTGATTAACAACTTAACTTCAGTTCTCCCAGTATGGAAAAAGAAACTGAAAGACAAGGGCTAGGAACTCAGTCACCTTTAGTAAATTCAGTTACCGTCCAGAAAGTACACCGTCTAGATGCCAGCAAAGAAATTAAGAGTCTGAAAGAAAATCAGCTAGAAAAGGTGAAGAAAAAACACTGACTGGGAAGAATGATGAAGTCGTTTGATGAAAGCGGACAAATAAACTTCTGGTACGCTATTTTTTGGAGTTTGTTTATTGCTTCGTTACCTCCTCCTGTTTTTTATTTATTCAGTGACTGGGAAGAATCTTGCAGCTGTTTAGCAAAAAGCAGTTCAAACTCCAGCTTTGGTGTAAGATATGGTTTCTAGTAATCCAGAGAAAAAAATAAGTCAAATGTGCTCAGAACTGATTAAAATAAATGAAACACTGAAGGGGTATATCAACTCAAACAACAAAAGGCTGGAAACAAATGGAAGGAGCTTTAAACAGATATTCAGACGAGTTGAAAAAAACTACAAAGATCAGAGGTTGACATGAAGAAAAGGCTGGCTGAGTTTGAGACTGTTCAAGAAGAGATGTTTCAAAAAATAGCAGAAGTGGAGTACAAATTACATAAGGAAAAATCTGAGATGTTCTGTGCCAGAGAAACTAGAAGGAGCAGACTAATAATTTTATGAAGGAACAAATAAGCAACTTGACAGGTATTCCACAGAAGGAACTGTTAATTGAAAGGGAACACCTTGTATATGCTCAAAACTTGTCCATGAGAAAGCAGCCAAGACCTGTATTAGTAAAGATGCAAATCTACCAACAGAAAGAGTTGATCCTGACAAAACTGTAGCAAAAGGCCTTAATATTAAAAGTTGGAGAACAACAGAATGTTTGTGGAAAATGATTATTCACTGCACACCAGGCAGAAGAGAAACACATTTATTCCAGTGATCAGAGAATGTTGCGAGGCACGTGTAAGATTTGAACTGCTCTACCCAACTTTCCTCAGAATATTTTCTCCTGAAGGATCAAAGTAATTTTTTGATGAAGAAAAGGCTAAAGGAAGAAATACAAAAGTTTGTCCAACAAAAAAATGAGCCATCAAACAGAAGGGGACTCTGAAAATAAAGCACATGGAAAGACTTTGCCAAGGAAACTATTACAATTTTCCAAAGGAAAATGCTTTACAGAGAAAAGCACAGGAGTTGACTAGAAGAATCAGGAGTACCTTGGAATTGAAACTGGCATCTGGAGTTGGGAGATGGAGATGAACCAGAAGAAGACCAGCCACGCCGAAATCAGTAAATAAATGTGAGTATACAAAGCACCAATCACATTTGTGAAATACAGTTGTATAAGAAAAAGTTGAGAGAGGAGACTTTTGTTGAGTTATGTTAAACTAGTGGGGAACTGAAAGGCATTTGTTTCACTCTCTGTCATTAATGTTTGAAAGGACATTGAGGGGAGGAGAAGAGGAAAGAAAAAGGTAACTAAGTAAAAACCATTTCATGGTGGTTTAGGATTACCTGATTTTCACAATATAAATTGCATGTTTTATAGTAAAGCATTCTTAGCTGTTTTTGTATGTGATAAAGATACTAAAGTAAACAGATGCCTTTTTCCCTCTCTTTTTTTTAGTACTGTAGACATTGCAATGCAAACAGAGGAAAAAAAGGCTAGACAAAAGCATGTTTAAGTTAATAGTCTGTAATCATGGGTTGTTTAGATGGGGTGCAAAAATGGTTCCTATCAAACATTCGAATGGACAGATTGTCGAAAACCATATGATCAACAATTCATTCTATCAAACTGTTCTAAGATCGTGTTACAGTAGGGATCAGGAAATTTGCCCTTTTCCCCACTGTAGTGGGGTCTTGGAGTTGGTATACATAATTAGCGGGGGGGGGGTACAGCTTCCCCCCCTGCTAAAGCATTTTTGTGTTGTATTCGGATGTTGTTTGCATTTTAATTTTTTTCCAACAGACTGAATTTTCGATCATATTGATTTCAACAATCTGTCCGTTCAATCATTGGACAGCCAAATATGTTTTCCCTTACCTTTGTATAGGTGAATGTCTGGATTAAGACCCTGGGTTTAATTTAAAAACAAGTTTTAAGTGGAAACAAGTAAATGAGAGAACAATGAATTTAAACAAAAGTTTTCCTTTAGCAATAAACATTTCAGCTTGTCTTTAGAAGCCTGCAGCGGAGGACTACATTTTTTCCCTTAAGTTTCCATGCAGATAAGCTGATAATAGGGCAATAAAAAGTTAAAACACTGTTTTTTTTTTTTCAAGGCTAAAAGTTAATGTTTTCTGAAAGCATGCAATTGGTTTTAACATCTGGGAAGGAATAAAGATAAAAAAGAATAGACACCAATTAGTATAAGCAGAAGCATAGGCAGTAACATGCATCTTAGCATGGATAACTTTAATTTTAGGTTAATTATGGCATGTGTTTGCAGCTGTGTATTTTGGACAATTGTTCATATTGCAAGGGTTAACCTTCATTATTTGAATCTGTACATAGTTTTGTTGTGCTATGTTTAAGTTAACAGGGGTGTATGTATGTTTTTTTTTTTTTTGAGAGTTTTCATTAAAACAAGTCCTGGAAAATGTGATACAGGTTCCAATGCTGATAAGAAAAACATACATAAATGATTAACCTGCCAAAGATTAGTGGGGACATGTATCACAAAAGCTGGAAATAGCCATTTAAAAAATCTGTCATCTATAATATGTGAAAATAATGGGTTTGTATCATATTATCTTGGAACGTGAATGGTCTCAAAGTACAGACAAAAAGGAAAGAATATTTAATTATATTAAGAAGTGCAGAGTGCAAATAGCAATGCTACAAGATAAACATTTGGAAAGAGGTGAGCATGTGAATTTAGTAAAGACACGATTTCAGGATGGATATTCAGCAGAATATCAGGGACAAAGGAAAAGAGGTGCACTTATGTTAATTGCTAGAAGAGTTCCAATAGTGACAGAAGGGGAAAAAAGTTAATGGCAGATTTGTGGTAGTAAGGAAATACGGGCAAGGGATAAGGGTTATACTGGCATGTATTTATATTCCACCTAAAACTGCTACTACGGAGCTTAACAGCAAATAAGCGTTTAATCAACCAACTGAAAAAAATGTAAGAAATAAACGCTTAAAATAAATGGAATCCACCAAGAAGAACCACGTATGTGAAAGTAAAATCCACATCTTTATTGCACAATGATTAAGCGCTTTCATCCACAGAAACGTGGACTTCAGACTACATATTGTATTTAATTAATCATTTAAATATCCTTCATTTTGGCACCAAAAACACTGTTAATAAAATCTGTACTCAATTTAAAGTGAACCTACCCATATTTCATATAAACAATACTATAATAATATAAAAAATAAAATCACATGTAAAACTGAGTGGAAATTAGACACTAACAATTCAAATATACATGTATTAACAGTAGTATACTAAATATTCTAACCAAATACATAAAGGACACAATAGACAAGCCATGTTCATATAAGTAATGTACAACATATAGGCTGTCTTTTAATATATTCTTTGGAGTACACACTGAAAACCAACATAAATCCTCCAAAAGGGCCTTACTGAGACAGACACCTGGTGTCAAAGTCATGGCCTCAAGCTAAATGTCAAAAAATGCATAGTCATCTCGTTTGGGAAAACCAAAACACCCTAGCATTACCACATAGGTGGCAGCCCCCTTAATACAGAAGAGGTAATAAGAGATCTGGGGACCCAGGTAGATAGTAATCTCTCCTTTGACAATCATATTGCCAAAGTAGTTAGGAAATCCTTCTATGTGGCCCATCTAATTACTAAAGGGTTTGCATCTAGAAATAGAGAGGTTATAGTGCCCCTCTACTCATCACTCATCAGACCCATCATAGAGTACAATGCCCCATTTGGGATGTACCTCACAGGACACTTCCAACAGCTGGAGAGACCACAAAAGTACCTCAGCAAGAGGATTACTGGCCTCAAACATATGTCCTATGCAGTCCGACTGAAAAAACTCCGGCTGTACTCAGTGGCATATCGCTTACTCAGAGGTGATCGCTGCCTGACTTACAAAGCCATGTCCAACTCAAAATTGATGGACATCCACCTAAAGAAATCCAAGTCACTGCGAGCCACGCGCTCTAGTGAGCTAAACCTCGCCACAACAATAAATAGAACATGCTGGAGGGATAGATTCCTGTCACAGAGACTCCCCATGCTTTGGAACAAAATTCCAAACTACATTAGGCAGAGCCCCTCACTAACACTCTTCAAGAGAAACCTTGATGAGTGGATGGGTAACAGAAAATACACCCCTGGGATCACTTCATTGGCTCTGCTTGACAGAGGATCAGTTAATTAATCAATGGAGCAGCGAAAGCTGACAGACTCTGGCTAGGCTTATAAATGCCCTCGGGCAGATAGCCTAGTACCTACCTATGAACCTATAATACCTATACCAGTACCTGTAAAATTGGTTTAATGGAGATGTGGTCATTTAGACCGAGTAGGTTAGAGTCATCAGTTAATAGTTGCCACTTGACCTCCCTATGTCCCAATATTGGTTTAAAATTACCCCCTTGGGGCCTAGTCTAACTTGTTCTAATATAGCAAACTTAAAGAAATGGCTATCCCCACTTTTTTCAACATGTCTATATAGGGCATTATTACTGTCCTTCCTTATGTTATATAAGTGGTCATAAATTCTTTTTTGTTGGTTTTTCAGTGTTTCAGAAATATCAGTAGGTTTACTTTAAATGGAGTACAGATTTTATTAACTGTTTTTTTTTTGGCGCCAAAATGAAGGATATTTAAATGATTAATTAAATACAGTATGTGTACTAGCGTGTATAGTACAATATACACCATGGAGTGCAGAGGTTAAGAATATTATTTCCAATAATTGGAATTTATTTAAGACAGACAAAAAAATAGAGGACATAGTGGGAAAAACACCGAGATTTGTTTCTAGAAATGGGTATAATATGAAGAATGAGTTAGAAAGGAAAAAAGGAAATGTTAGAGAAAATGTGGAATTTAGAGGGACAACTAAATGTGGTACGTGTAATCAGTGTAAGTATATTACAAATAAGAAGAGCATTACATTAGAAGACACAAATCGTACAAGTATAAATTACAAAAAAGGTAATTGTAGAACGAAACATATAGTGTATTTGGCGAAATGTACCAATTGTCCCTGTTATTATATAGGAAAGACAGACAGATGTCTTAGACAAAGGATATATGACCACTACTATAATATAAAGAAGAAAGACACCAACAACGCATTATGGAGACATGTTGCCGAGAATAATGGTTGTGGTGTGTTCCATTTTGGCATATTAGATATAGCCAAGGAAAATCCGAGGGGTGGATGCATTAAAAAGAAATTAGGTGAGCTTGAAGCAAGATGGCAAATTAAATTGAATGCCTCATCCCCCCCGGGATTAAATGATCATATATCTGTAAAGCCTATTCTAGAGAATATAGTTAGCTAGATTATTTGTAGGTCATTTATGTCGCTAAACAGCGACGTTCGTAAAACATGGTATAATATTACACAAATATAATAAGATGTGTGTCAAATTGATATGTATTGCACATAATAATATGTTTTATGCAATAATGTACCTGGTAAAATGAGAGTGCATCTTGTCAATCAACACAATATGTACTAAGTTAGATGGTTTCATGGCTATGCACATTGGCACTTTAAAATGCTAATTGGTAGCAACTACCAGCACACTTGGATAGGTTGAAAGAAGTATTTAAACTGTGAATTAATGGATATGAATTGTTCTGATGAAGTCTAAATAATTTAGATGAAAGCGCTTAACCGGTGTATTTTATATTTATTTTATTTATTAAACAAGTGGTTTTTATAATTTGTAAGTGTCGGTGTGTATGTGTCCTGTGTTGAGAGGAACAGACTTTTAGTAGTTTTAAATATTGTTGACTCGTTCCTACTTCACGTGTTAATTAGTGGTCGGATTATACAGCATGGACTCATTGGATGAATTACCATCTATTTTTTCCCCTCGGAGAGATGAAATTAAAAGTATGCAGTCGGAGATGGCCATTATGAGAGGGGAACTTACTAGGCTTATAGAACTAATAAGCCAGCCTGCACACCAAACCAAAGGAAGCCAACTAGTGATGTCATCACGTACTTTCAGTTCGAAAGACAATGGAGACATGATTCCCAATGGGCAGGGTGAGCAGCGTGAGAGCGTTGAGTATAGAAGCAGCACCTCTAATGGATCCTATTCTCATGTAGCAGGTCGACTAGACAGGACGACCGGAGGCAAGGAGACCGGATCAGAGGCAGACTTTAACATATCTGGAGCTAAACCTAAACGGATCCCGCCCAAGAGGACATACACAATAGTACAGAATGCACAACGTCCAGGTACTGTGGCTGCCGTTTTAAACAAAAGTAATATGAATGCAGGCTGCAACAAGTTCTGTTTCAGTAACTTTCTTGTTAACAATGTTGACTTTGACCAGAGATGTAATGGGAAAGTAGAGGAGAAAAGTAATAGAAACGAGAACAATAAAAAATAATAAGACACTTAAAGACTCGATATACGAATTTGGGAAGAAGTTAAAAATATGTAAAGGCCTACAATTAGAGAATGGATATTTGAAAAAATGTTTGGACACTAATATTGTACCTATGGGGCTAAGATTTTTTAAATACCCGATGGGTATTGAATTAAATGACGAAACGACATTAGAATGTATGAGAATGTTTGATGAATTCGGTTTTACGTTTATGCGTTTTATTATAAGCTGCAATGATAAGAAAATGTGTGCTAATGAATGAATTAGAGGAGTTAAATGATAGTATAGTCAATGATTTATTGTTTGATGAATTTGAATATTGTATGGATACACAATATATATGGGTACAGAACCAGATCGACAAAGTTTTCGAGGGGAAATGTAAGAAATATCAGAGAGACCTTGAACAATGTGCTAAGGGCAATGCCTATAGATGGGAACATGGATACAAAGAGAAAAGTTTGAAAAATCTGGATAGATGGAAAGGCAATCGGAATACCAGTACCAATAGACAGCAGTACAATAGACAGAATTCACATAGTAATTACGATGATTTTTTAGACAAAGAGGGGGATTGGGAAGGAATAAGCAAGAGGCAAAAGCAGACACACTACAAACCAAATACGAACCAGTGGGAAAATACAGAGGGGTACAAGAACCAATTTCATCAAGGAGGGAAGAAGAAGAGATAGTGAAATTTAATAATATTACTAGTGGATACAAGCAGTTTTACATTCACAATTATACCAACATGGACTTGAGAAAAGAACACTTCACACTATTTAGCAAAGGGATGAAATATGTTCCGGTGAGAAAATTTAATGTGGAGGATGCCATTATTGATGTTAAGAAATATACTAGAAAGTTAAACTTGGCAGTATTATTTAATAATAACAAAAATAATAAAGAATACTGTAGTGAGTTTAAGAAAAAAAGTGCATACACCCCCCCACTTAACGGCACCTTAGCTATGTTTGAAAAAATGGTAATTGATGAACTTTATGCTTATAAGAACAAAATAAGTAAAGTTAAAGTTAATTACAATTTAAATATTAAGGAAGCATCAGTTTTGAGGGAAATGCAAAGTAATAGGATGGTAAGAATAATGAAGCCCGATAAAGGGGGTGGGGTTGTCATATTTGATCAAGAGGAGTATAAAAATAAGATTAATGAAATTCTCCTGAATTCTGGTAACTATTGTATATCATCACGCAATGAAGTAAACATAGGATACAATAAAATAAACTTGTACCTCGAGGATGTGTTAATAGAAGAAAGGATTAGCATGGAATTATACAATTTCCTAAAAGTGGAAAACCCCATAATAAGTACCATAATAGGGATACCCAAGATTCATAAAAATTTAGTAGACCCACCTTTCCGCCCCATAATATCTGGCAATCGGTCTAAAACATTTAATTTTGGGCAGGTGGTGGATGTCTGGTTAAAGCCTATATATGCTTCAATTGAACATATTATCATAGACTCATGGGACTTCTTAGGTAGATTGAAAAATGAAATGGTTAAACCCGGATGTGTACTGGTTACGATAGACGTTGTGGATTTATTTTCCAGTATACCCCATGACGAAGGATTAGTAAGAATGGAAAATCAGTTGAAAAAGGCAAGTCATTTAACAAATGACAGGAGGATTCTCTCTTTGGAATTTTTGGTAATTATTTTGAATTATAATTATATTTTATTTGAAGGAGAGTTTTATACACAAAATAGAGGTGTAGCAATGGGGGCAGCATGCGCCCCCATATTTGCCAATCTCTATTTATATGATTGGGAGGAAGAATATATTTTAAAAACTAAATGGTATGCAAATATGTCCTGCTATTACCGTTTTTTGGACGATGTTTTTTTGATATGGAAGGGCTCCCTTAAGGAATTAGAGGAATTTAAAGCTTATTTAAACTCCAGATGCAGTTGGCTAAAGTTTACTTTTAATATGGATATGAAAGTTATGGCGTACTTAGATACATACATTATAGTTGAAAATGAAAAAATCAAAACACGAATACATAGGAAGGAAACATTCAGTAATGGATATTTGGAATATACTAGTTGTCACCCTTTAAGCCAAAAAAGAAGTATAATTAAAGGCCAATGCATCAGAGCAGCCAGGATGACATCAGATTACCTGGATTTTTTTGAATGAATTGAGGAATATAGGTGATATGTTCCTACAGAGAGGGTACCCTAGGTGGTTAGTATCAGATGTGACAGAATATGTAAGAAATGAATGGGGTAAAAAATATATACCACTGGTAGGCAAAGGTCCCCTTAGTATAGGGAGTAAGGTAAACATAGAAAACAAAGTTGATAGTATTGGATATACTAGAGCGTGTATAGTACAATATACACCATGGAGTGCAGAGGTTAAGAATATTATTTCCAATAATTGGAATTTATTTAAGACAGACAAAAAAAGGACATAGTGGGAAAAACACCGAGATCTGTTTCTAGAAATGGGTATAATATGAAGAATGAGTTAGAAAGGAAAAAAGGAAATGTTAGAGAAAATGTGGAATTTAGAGGGACAACTAAATGTGGTACGTGTAATCAGTGTAAGTATATTACAAATGAGAAGAGCATTACATTAGAAGACACAAATCGTACAAGTATAAATTACAAAAAAGGTAATTGTAGAACGAAACATATAGTGTATTTGGTGAAATGTACCAATTGTCCCTGTTATTATATAGGAAAGACAGACAGATGTCTTAGACAAAGGATATATGACCACTACTATAATATACAGAAGAAAGACACCAACAACGCATTATGGAGACATGTTGCCGAGAATAATGGTTGTGGTGTGTTCCATTTTGGCATATTAGATATAGCCAAGGAAAATCCGAGGGGTGGATGCATTAAAAAGAAATTAGGTGAGCTTGAAGCAAGATGGCAAATTAAATTGAATGCCTCATCCCCCCCGGGATTAAATGATCATATATCTGTAAAGCCTATTCTAGAGAATATAGTTAGCTAGATTATTTGTAGGTCATTTATGTCGCTAAACAGCGACGTTCGTAAAAAATGGTATAATATTACACAGATATAATAAGATGTGTGTCAAATTGAAATGTATTGCACATAATAATATGTTTTATGCAATAATGTACCTGGTAAAATGAGAGTGCATCTTGTCAATCAACACAATATGTACTAAGTTAGATGGTTTCATGGCTATGCACATTGGCACTTTAAATTGCTAATTGGTAGCAACTACCAGCACACTTGGATAGGTTGAAAGAAGTATTTAAACTGTGAATTAATGGATATGAATTGTTCTGATGAAGTCTAAATAATTTAGATGAAAGCGCTTAACCGGTGTATTTTATATTTATTTTATTTATTAAACAAGTGGTTTTTATAATTTGTAAGTGTCGGTGTGTACGTGTCCTGTGCTGAGAGGAACAGGCTTTTAGTAGTTTTAAATACAGTATGTATTCTGATGAAGTCCACGTTTCAGTGGATGAAAGCACTTAATCATGCAATAAAGGTGTGGATTTTATTTTCGGCTACATGATTCTTCTTGGTGGATTCCATTTATTTTAAGCATTTATTTCTTACATTTTTTTTCACTATGGAACTTAAAAAATTGAGAGAAATAATCAGCTCTTAGCAGTGGGGACTGGAATTTTATTTCCAACAAGGATGTATCTGGGGGGCCTAGAATGGAGAATATAACAAAAGAGGGAAGATTTCTGAAGCAATTTATGAAAATATTTGGTATGGAAGAATAATTCAGTAGTAGGAACTCAACAGTATTTACACATTATTCCCCCAATATATAATAAGTAGACTAGACTAGTAAGAAACTATATTTTCTAGGAACATGTGCATTTAATTGAGAACTTTGACACAGATCCAATAACTATTTCAGATGTTGCACCAATAATTACTATGATAAAAGTAAAGCATAATGAAGTGAAGATTAGACAGTGGCCCTTCCCCACTTAACTGTTAAAAAGGGAAGAATTTAAGGAATAGGTAGTAGAAATGATTTGGGAGTTATTAGGGAAGATAAAAAGTACTCTAAAAGATATAGCTAGTGAGTGGGATAAAATGAACATGGAGTTTAAAAATAGGGTAGAACTAAAAGAAAAAGAGATATTGGCAACAAGTAACAAGAATTATTTAGAAGAACTGGCAGAGGCTGAAGTATTACAAAGTAAGGGGACTCATACTTAACAAGAAGAGGTGCAACTGCAGATTGCTAAAGAGAAAATAAGGGAGTACTTGGATAATATGCATAAGTTAAGAAAGACTGCTGTTAAGCAACAGTTTTTTTGATGACAACTCCGGAGTACAAGGAGTTTTGGCACAACTTAGGTAACAGAGAGGAGAAAGGATTGTTGCCAAACTCAGGGAGCCTATAATAAGAACAACAACCAGAGATCCTGTAGAGGTATTAGAAACTAAACAAAAGATAATACAAAAACATAGAAACTAGTCCCTTTAGTTTTATGTACAAGCCCGGCATATTTTTATGAACCAGAGGAGTAGTTGTGGGTAGTAATTAATAACTAACTGAAGGATTTTATCTGTCAGGGGTAGAGGGCAAGAGTTAAGTGGGATAAGCTGATCCTTCCAATAGAACATAATGGTTTAGGATTACCTGATTTGAAGGGATATTTTAGAGCTACACAGTTAAGGTTCTTGTCGATAACATAAGCATAAAAGCTACAATTCAAAGTGGAAAGGGAGGATGATGAAGCAGGGGAGTACTTCAAGAAATAAGGAAAGAGTGGGATTTTGGATGGAGATCTCCAAGGAGATTAACAGCTGTCATACAGAATATTACATTCATAAAGTAGCAGAAAGTATATGAAGAACTAAGCCAACACAGGAATGGAGAAAGTAGAGTCTGCCAGTAGGGATGAATGTAATTAGGGATATACATAATAGGCAAGAGGGAGCCAGAATTTAGTGGAGGAAGGTGGAAAAGGAACCAAGGTATTGGGAACAAATAATTAGAGAAGGAAGAATGGGTAGAGGCCAAGAAATCATTTCAACTGCAGCCTAAAGACTGCATTCCTTATCAGGGATTGATAGAGTACAGGCAAAGAGAAAGGGATAGGGGATCCAAAATGAAATGACCTGCACTAGTTGAGTTTTAATTGAATCTAGAACATAAGCTGCTGTTAAAAAGGTATAATTAGTAGACCGTATAAAATAGTGCATAATAGCTATAGGACTAACTATAGGAATCAATTAAAGGAGGTCAGAAAAGATTGGGAAGAGAGATTAGATAAGCAACTCACAAAGGAATAATTTGAGGACATATGTATGGCCCCCAAATATGTAACAAAATCTAGAAGATTTCAGATTTTTGCCTGGAAGTGTTTGCATGAGTAATTTTATAGCAGAAGCAGACCCCAAAGAATTTTTCCTCCTGTATATAACAAATATTGGAGGTGTAATAGGGGGAAAAACAAATACCTCGGAGGATATGTTCTGAAAGTGCAATGAGTTGGCAGTCTTTAAAAATTCCCTGCAGAGTACTCTGTCAGGAATATTGGTGAGTAAATGAGTGTAATTGAAGAAACATTTTTTAAACTGGGATACAGGAACTGAATTACCTAGACATAGTAAGGCCTTGCTAAGTTTAATTCTGGTGGCTGCCAAAAAAAGCAATTATTAGAAAATGGAAAACAAAGTCTAAACCAACCATACTTGAAGTAGTGAATATCGCAATAGAGATGAAAGAGCAGGAATGGGAATTGTGGGAACAATACATGCAGAAAAATGTTTTATAGGAGGAATAGGGTTTAAGAGAAGGCAAGAACTGAACAATGTATGCAATGCTGATGTGATTATATTGTGCAGAGCAATATATAGAATGTATAATGTTTGTAAATATGAACTTGTTAATATGGTTTGATTACTTTTACATAAATATACATTTGCCTGTGAAAAAACTGATAAGTCAATAAAGGTGATCAAAAAAAGTCGATAAAGTCGGCTGTGATGGTGCAGTGGTTAGTGTTGTCACCTCACAGCAAGAGGTTCTCCGGTTCAATTCTCAGCGGGAGTGCCTTCTGTGTGGAGGCTGCATGTCCTCCCTGCGGTCGAGTGAGATTTAAAGACATGCAGGTAGGTGCGTGTATGTGTGTGCGCCTTCTGTGAAGGGTGGGCAGTGGGCTGGCAACTTGACACCATAAAACTCCAATGCCAATCAATTTACAGACTGGTGATCCACTGTGGCAACCCCTAACAGGAGAAGCTGAAAGACACTGCATGTACTGCAAGAGGATAGGTGTGGATCAGTACAGTCCCATACTGAAATTTTAATGTGTTGCTACAAATTATAATTAACAAACATCAAGAAAGGTTGTGGGTACATTAGCACAGTGGAAAGAACTTCTGGTCTATATTATGGACAGCTGAAGCTACTCTGTACAATGATAAAAGGAACATACTGTCCTGGTTTAACATTGCCCATCAGACTATGTGGACAGATGTGGCATGTAACATCTAAAGAAATTTGCATTTAAATCATTCATTTTAATTCTGAAGTAATATTTCAGAAATACCCATGACTTGGATAAAGTTGGACAAAAGATGTGTTTCATCATACAAATATACCCTCCATATTTGGTGCTGACTTCTAAAAAGCAATTAAGCAAAGTACCACCTTATTTTTAAGTGTGCAAGCTTCAAGTTTAAACCACGTCTTTAAAATTATGCCCACTGTAATAGCTTTCATAAATAACTAGTCAGCCATGTATAATCCAGTACAACTAAAATGGAAAGTCTGTTAGACTGGTTGTGGATACAAAAAAAATCTCATTCTTTTATTGAGCTTATTGCACTGTGCACCATTAGGGGAAAGGTGAATGTCATCACAGAAAATGATGAGGTGTTGCTCAACAGCTCCCACTCATGATTCACTGAATATTTTGACAGAGACATAATTTCTGAACCATCTGTTAACTGCAGTAAATTTCTCCCAAAATGTATATGTCAAGCACTTTGAGGACACTATCTTGCTAAAGATAAACATGCCATCAGTCTCACACAAGATATCTGTCAAGGTTGCAGTCAGATGCTGCATTTCAATTAGAGTACAGTGCTTAATACTGCTTACTCCCACATGCACCCTTTTAAGGTACTAAAAATGAGAACTGCCATTCCATTATCTGCCTCACTTTTAAGATGAAAATTACCTTTACAGTTAAGAAATTAATGTGACATGCCCATATACCCAATATACATTTAAAAATGCATTTTAGATAGAAGGTTACAGTTTTTAATTCTTCAGCAAGGAAATTCAAAATACACTGTACAGCTGAACCAGAGAACAGTGCAGGATACTTACTGAGCTTCTGCCTTAGAAATTTGTTTTCCTGAGGCTAGGATCTCTGCTATTCGAGCAACTGCAGGATCAAAATTCATGCTGGATACTGCAACAACATTTTCTTCCCTTAAAGAAAGAGAGCGAGAGAGTCAAACACATTTAGCACAATCATATCACTCAACCTCTGTGCATTAAAATTCCCAGTGCTAACTTTTAAAAATCTTAGTTCTGGGAGGAAAGAATATTTTCTTTTTACTAATCTATGTATTAATGACAGGTAATCTTTTTATTGGTTTAGTTTATTTAAAGTATCCGATAAACAACTTTATGAGGAGTGTAAGTAAATCTGAGGAGGAGCAAGGGTAAATCTGATGACCAAAATCATAATTTTAAGCATAAATAATAGCAGTTGATAGGTATGAGCATGATCCCTCACTCTCCAATACCAGTTTTATCTTATTCGGGGTCATAGGGGAGCTGGAACCTATCCTAGCAAGCAATGGCCGGGTCCCTATTACATTATCGAAAACACATTCTATTGAATGCGTTTTCACTGAACTGTAAATAGCAAACAGGCAAAATAGCGAAGCGGCTTTTCAGCGCATTCTTTCCCTGGGAAAGAAGTCGCTTGGCCGCTTCGTTAGTTTGCCGTGTTTTGCACTGTAGTGCGTTCTCAGAGTGCAGTCTCACAAATTCCCTTATCCGGTATGGTTCCCGAATGTAAATGTGCAATAGTTATTGACCTTAGGGTTAGGGTGCGCGTTAAGGTAAGTGCATATCTAGTAATGTATTTAAGCGTACACATTAGGGTTAGAAGTAGGGTTTAGTTAAGTGTATATAAATTTAATTTTTGTGGGGGGGTTAGAAGTAGGGTTAAGTTAGGTGGATATATGTTTTCAACTGTTTACTTTTTTATTTTGGGTTAGAAGTAGGGTTAATGTAGTGTGTATGTGTTTTAACTGTTTACTTTTTTTTTTTTTTTGGAATAGCGATTTCTTTCCATCGGAAAGAAATCGCTGTTCTGAGCTGTCGATATTTTCAGCTTTCAACGAAATGGGATCGATCATTCATCATTTGCTGTTTTCAGCATTCGATGACATGATACAGACCCGCAATGGCCACAAGGCAGGGAACTAATCCTGGATGTGATGCAAAGTCATAGTACAAAGCAAACATATTCACAAAATGTTATGTACACATGCAGGTTACTCAGGGGATTGCCAGGTCACCTAATACATTTTAGAGTGGTAGGGGGAAAAGTGGCAAAAAAAAACACTGACACAAGTACACAGACCGTCTTGCACAGTAAGCATCCCAGCTAGGAAATCAAACAGAGAAGTAAGGGCTGCGAGACAACATATTTATCTTTTGGACGACTATGCCACCCTCTAACAAAGTCGTGATTCAAAATGTACATGTGAAAAGTCAAGCATTTCTATGGCTTTAAGTGTAAAAATATACTTTCCCTAGAATTTTCTCACAGACTTTGTAAAGTGTAAGTTTTAAGAATACCATTTTTAATGATGAAAAATTAGTTGATTACTTTACAATCAAGCCTGATTGACTAACAGAACTATGCTTTGGTAAAACTTGAATTTTTTATGTGGATATCAACTTCCTCTGTAGCATCCATGCCAGAAACTGTGCCCCCTGCATATCCAACTATGAGGTTACCATACTTTGTAGAAAGACACAAGTAAAAAAAAATTTTTTTTTAATGTCAAAAACTACTCTATCACTCACTTTTGACCAAATGGTCTTTGATTAAATGAACATCAGTGGAATACCAAGTCCCAATTCTTTGTTTCTATATCACAGTGGTGGTGGCAGATGATGGGAAGAACCTTCCTGAAAATGCAGGTGGGACCTATATAAACGACTACTATAAAAAGGCTGCACAATGGAAGTGGTGTTTGCAACTGAAAAAAAAAAAGGTTCATCTATCAGTTCATTTCTATTTTCTGGTTGCCAATTCCACAAACAGCTCTTGCTCTCTGAATTCTAAAAGAAGTCTGTTCTGAAACTAATATTTTCTATGCCTTTGTAATAGACTCTTGCCTTTGTTTTAATCACTTCTATAAATTTTCCTCGATAATACGACTTAATTCAAATGAACTGTTACGAGAATATTAAAGTGGGAATGTCAGAATAAACCACCTTGTATGCAGCAGCACAGAAGTAAATGCACTAAAACTGTCAAACTCCTACAAAAGCAAAAGTGTTGATTAAAAATATTATGACACTAGGATTACAGCAGAGGAATTGAAACAGTATTAAAGCACAAATGAGGTAATACTGAACCTAGCATCTTTTTTCTAGCCCAGCTCTTTCACTGGAGTTCATTTTTTTCTTATTCTGAAACTACACTGATGTCAGACAGAGACAAAAGTCATCTGGGGAATATCTGACTTTAAACACACAGTTTAATTGCAGTTACTCAGTTTTTACAATGATGCCATAGTATTTCTTCAAAGCTGTACTTGGTGGGTATCTGCTCTCTTTTGGACAAACAAATTTGTGCTTTTCATTATGGGAATTTGTTTTTTCAGATAACTTATATTCTGGGAAATCACCATCAGTGTTTGTGCTAAGACACACTACACAAGCAATAATACCCTTCAGGGTGGGTGTTATCAGGGAAATCTGATGTCTTTTTTGCCTGTTCCTTAACTGATGGGTCTAGGATCTGACATGGAACCGTCCTCGGCCACTCTGATATACTTTAGGCTCCATAGCTCATGGTCCTCCCCTTAATCATAATCCCTCTCTTCTCTTTAGTTATCTCAGATCTTGTTTGCTGCTTCAGCGATAATATGTGGTTACCATTAGCTTGAGTGTGGGAGATAAGAGAGAGTTATTAATACTTCTTATCCAGTTGGAGATCCTTTCAATTTTCCTTCCTCCATCTTACTCTGCTAAAAAAGATCATTTTATAAATAGAGTTAAATAACTTCTTTGGGTTTAAATTAGGCAGCTTTTCTGTTGGGTCTTCAGCCCTTATGGGGCTCCTTGGTATTGCCTTTTTTACCATTGCTGGCATCACCTTTCTTTCTTCTCCCCTTGGGTATTGATGATTACCACTGCAGGTATTTTTGTTTTAGTCTTTCCTTTTACATAGGTTCATAGGTAGATACTAGGCTATCTGCCCTAGGGCATTTATAAGCCTAGCCAGAGTGTACTTGGCTTCTGCCTCCCTATTAGATTAGCCTACTGTGCCTCTGTAAAGTAGGTCACAGAAGGTACCCTTTTATGATTAGTTTACTGTGCTTCTGTCTAGCAGGGACACAGAAAATATCCCAGGGGTGAATTTGCGATTTCCCATCCACGCGTCCAGATTTCGCTTGAAGAGGGTCAGCAAGGGGCTATGTCTAACATGAATTGGGATTCTATTCCAGAGTGAGGGGAGCCTCTGGGAAATGAATCTGTCCCTCCAGCATGTCCTATTTATTTTTGTGCTGAGGTTTAGGTCCCTGGAGTGTGTAGCTCTAAGGGACTTGGATTTTTTGAGGTGGAGCATGTCCATTAATTCCGGGTTGGACATGGCTTTATACGTCAGGCACAGATTGCCTCTGAGCAGGTGGTATGCCACTGAGTAGAGCTGGAGTTTCTTTAACGGGGCAGCATATGGCATCTGTTTGAGCCCTTTGATCCTCTTGGTGAGGTACTTTTGGGGTCTTTCCAGTTGCTGCAGGTGTCTGGTAAGGTACATCCCAAAAGGGGCATTGTACTCAATTATGGGCCCAATGAGGGATGAGTAAAGAGGCATGATGACCTCCCCTGATCTAGATGTGAATCCCTTCATGATTAGGTGGGCTATATAAAATGTTTTTCTAACCACTTTGGCCACGTGGTTGTCAAATGAGAGACTGCTATCAACTTGGGTCCCCAGGTCCCTAATTACTTCTTCTGTACTTAATGGATTACCACCTATGTGGTAATTTGTGGGCACTTTGTTTTTGCCAAAGGGGATGACTATACACTTTTTGGCGTTTAGCTTGAGGCCATGGCTCTGGCACCAGTTGTCTGTTTCTATGAGGCCCTTTTGGAGGATGCTTGTGTCGGCTGGAGAGTCGGTTATGGCACCCAGTTTGCAGTCATCTGCGAACTTGGTCAGCCACAGTCCACCCGTGTTGGCCTGTACCTCCGAGAAATATATACCGAACAAGAGAGGTCTCAGAACTGAGCCTTGAGGGGTGCCACTTGTAACTGGTTTGGAGTCTGACATGGCTCCAGCAATTCTAACCATGTGGGTTCTGTCATTGAGCCAGTTTGCAACCCATCTAGTGACATAGGGGTTTATATTTAAGCTGGTGAGCTTATCTATAATGCCCATGTGGGGTATTGTATCAAAGGCTTTTTTGCCATTTAACTCTAAAAATGTTCAGTATATGCCTTAAAATGGCAATTTATAAATATGGAAAGGGAACTTGTAATCATTAATCACAATAAGTGAATTTGTTGTTTTTAACCTATAATTTCACTTATTTTATAATAAAAATGACAGACATGCAAATTCTTATGTGCAGGGAAGAGGGATGCACTGATAATTAAAATGCACTAACTTTCATCAATGTTCACATAAAACAAATTTGATGCTGTAAGTAAGTTAGCAACAAACAAAGTGATTACTTAAATGCTGGCAAACAATGAAATATAACTTCTGATATATCTGGTAAAATACATTGTATTATAAACATTAGGTATAACTATTATTACCATCTATTTATATTAAGTAATAAGTTTTGAAAGATTTCATTAATAAGGATGAATATGTTAAATAACTGTGTGCAATAATCTTTTACTGAGGTTTTATATATGATACATCCTACTTTACTATGATTGAATTGCTTGTCATCTATCTTTCATGTAAATATTAATTCCTTATACAATAAGTAGACATTTATATTGTATTAGAATTCTGTCTAATCTACAATAATACTATATCTGTTCAAAATAATATAAATATTGCTCATTCCCTATTACAAATATTCTCCATATGATAATTCAATTTATGGAGCTCAGATGTTCTAGATTGTCAAGGTATGAGTGATAATCTAATGGACGTAGGTTTATCCATCAGATTATTAATGATTTGCATTCCATGGCTAGTGTGGATCTTAGTTTTGTTAACATTTATTAATTTAAATTTATTTCACAAAAACATTTTTAGTATGCCTGACCAAAACATTACTTTACTGGTAAACACTCAAGTACAAAACTGAGAATTTCCCTTAAAAGCTCAAACATATACTTTATTGTTATCAGAGGAAAATGTTTAATAGTCACAATAAAATAAAAAAGACATAGTCTAAATAACCTAAGATGGATTTAACTTTATCTTTAAATACCAATGGCTTAAACAAACCTAGCAAGAGATCAAATCTACTGAAATATTTAAAATTGAACAAAACACAAATTGTCTTCCTTCAAGAAACTCATTTCAAAACAAATAATTACAAATGGAATACTAAGGAATATATGACATTGGCGCAATCCACTAATAAGACAAAGACAAAAGGGATAACAATTTTATGCAAAACAAATGTGATTAACCCAGAAATCATTTATAAGTATGAAGATAAAGAAGGCCTTATGGTGTTAGTAACAGTTAAATATAATAACAGAATATGGACCCTAGCCAATCTATACTGGTTCCCAGGCATTAGAAGAGGAACTGTTAAAAAACACTTGGATTTCATTTCCAATAATTATAAAGGCAACTTAATATTAGCGGGAGATTTTAACTGTATATTTGATATTTCTGAAACTACAAATAAAAGACCGCTGCATACATCTGCTGTATCAAAAGCTTTAAACAAGTGGGTAGAATCATTTCATCTTGCAGATACTTTCAAATTTAAAGAAGATAAATCTTTGTTTTACCATCAAGATCACAGATTTAGTACCCAAACTAGAACAGATAAAATATTTGCTGCCCATGACTTACACTCTAAAATCATTAATTTCTCAATCACTCCTGCCCCTTTTCAGACCACAATTCATTTATTCTAAAAATTAAAAATGGGTACAAACCATTAATCTTTAACTCCAGAATTCCTGCATGTATAACTAAAATTAAAGAGTTCAAACCCTGGTTATTATCTGCCTTACAGTTCTTCTTAGATATTAATTACACCACAGAGATAAATAAAATGATGATATGGGACTCGTTAAAAGCTTATATATATATATATATATATATATATATATATATATATATATATATATATATATACACATATATGGTGAAACCCTAACTTGGTATAAAAAAATCAGAGAATGGGATTTTGAATTATTAGATCTACAATCCAAACTTTTGTCAGTAAAAGCCAAAAAAATCAAAATCATTTGGAGATGAAAAAAAAGAAGTATTAAACAATAAATACAATGAAATTCTAACACATAAAATTAGTTTAGCTTTAGAAAAACTAAAAATTAATACCTTGGCCACTTCTCCCAAATATCTACATAATTTATCCACAAGAATCAAAATACAATCAAAAGCTAATAACATTAAAAGTATCCTCCATAAAAAGAAAGGGAAAAATGTCTCAGATATAGGTAACATTCTTGATGCCTATGGAAATCACTATATGGAACATTTCCAATAAGAAAATATACATATCAATCAATTAAATCTAGATAAAAAATGTTCTAATATAAAAAAAATATGAGAAAAATTAAAACTAGATCTGCAAGCACCCATATCCTGCAAAAAAATTACAGATACAATAAAAGACAGTAAAACTAATAAAGCTCCAGGTATGGATGGCAAAATTATGGAAATATATAAATGTTTCCTTCAAAGATACTACCCCTCTTCCATAAAACTCTATTAAAAATTCAGTCACAAGCTTTAATACCACCCTCTTGGAGATATTCCTTAATCACACCAATCCTAAAGGAAAACAAATCCCCAAACCTCTTTTTTTATAGGTTCATACTAGGCAAACTGGCCTTGTGGGCCATTTTAAGCCTAGCCAATTATCCCATGTGAGAATCAAACCCTGTACTTTGTGTCTGCAAGGTCAACACCTTAACCATTATGCCATCCTCCCACCATCATATAGACCTATATCATTATTACATAATGACTATAAGATATTTATGACAATATTAACTAACAGAATGAAAAGATTACTATCCAAAACAATAAATAATGATCAAACTGGATTTATATATCATAGACACACACATGACAATAATAAAAGGATAATTTCTCTTACAGATTATGTTAATTGTTAAAGAAAATAAACACTCATAATTGGCTTAGATATAGAGAAAGCCTTTGATTCCCTAAATTGGGACTATTTATTCAAAAGCCTAATGCTATCTGAATTTCCTGCATCCTTTGTTCATCTCCTAAAGAACATATATACAAAAAATTTAGCATATGTCAAGTTAGGTCCTTTTACTTCTGAATCTATACATATAACAAAAGGCACTAAACAGTGATGCCCTATGTCACCTATTCTATTTGCTCTGGTTATTGAAATATTGGCAGATTCAATTCGTAACAATATAAAAATTAAAGGAATAGATGTTTATGAACAATACAGTTCTAAAGTAATGCTATTTGCAGATGACATATTACTAACATTATCTAATACAAAAGAAACATTAGAAAAATTAGATATATTAATTGACAAATTACACATGATTTCAGTACTCCATTTCAATAAATCAAAATCAAATTTTTTTATTTTTAAATAAAAATGAAATGCAGACTAAGGGGGAATCACATTATAGTGAAACAAGAATCTACCTTACATACAATACATAGGAATTGAGTTATGCAAGGGTAATAATGAATTAGTCTCAAAAAACTACATCATCATCAATACAATTAAAATCTCTGTGAAAAAATAGAACAAAATAATATTAACATTTGAAGATAGACTACAGTTAATAAAAATGGTTTTACTGCCCAAGATCCTATATATAGTCTTGGCAATACAACTGTTACCAGAAAGGAATATACTTAAAGAAATAAATTCATGCCTAATAACATTTTTATTGTTTCCCAAAAGAAACAGAATAGCTTTAATACATATCAGACCATGGAAACAGGAAGGATTACACTTTTCTGATATAGAAACATATACAAAAGCATCAATATCTAAAACAATCTCAGAATGGATAAGTCCAAATTACTCTGCAAATTGGAAAGAATTACTAACTGTAATATCAATAAATTAATTTGATTTACAAAAAAAATTTCAAACAACAGATAAAAACAATTTGCCATGGCACATATGTATTAGTATGCAATATAACATAACTAAACCCACTAAAACTTGTATGATTAATTATTACATTGACTCATTTAGGAAAATCATTAATGCAAACATATATTTAAAAATCTGGTTTGATCTGAACACAAAGGATTTGTTTGTTGGCTCCAATGTATCAAATAACTAAATGTATTAGATATGCAAGTAATAAAAACAACAAACAAAATTCCACAACAGGACTGGCTAACGTTACAGAGTATTCTGTCATATCCGCAAGATTTAAGTATCATAATTAACAATTCTTCATTTAAAAAAATACCTAAATTTAAGAAATACATATATGAAATCATACATAATGACTTTGATATGGGAAACAGTATTTCAAAATTTTACAAAATATTTATAAACTATAAAACAACACCCAAAACCTCATACTGGAAATATATAACAAAATGACACTCAATACGGTTAACTGAAGATATTACAACAAATATCTTATTATAGATAAAATATACATCATTTACACAATACTGGAAAGTTTTTAACTGGAAATGCCTGCACAGAGCATTCTTAACCCCAGATAGAATCAGTAAAATTAGTTCTTCGATAAAAGGAATATGTTGGAGATATGAGCAAGTACACAATGCGGATTGGAACCACATTTTCTTTGACTGTGTTAAAATTAAGCCATTTTGGAATGGCATTTATAACTTTCTACAAGCTTTATTTAATTAATAATTTTATTTAACTAAAGCTCTTGTATTATTAAATGTGAACGAAGGTCCTCATTTGAATAGGTCAAACATGTATCTAGTATGGACTATACTTGCAATTTCAAGGAAGTGTACAACGAGAAGATGGAATACAAACACAATACCAACTTTGGAAGACTTCTACAGCCTACTGAAGGCCACAGCATTATTGGAAATTAAAATTAAAGAACTACGAATTTATCCAAAGCCATTTATCAACAACCCTTGGGGAAAAGTCTTACCGGTGATTGACACTATACAATAATTGATCAGACACTTTAATAACGGATTGGACATACTTATAAACTAACTGTATATATTAAGATGCGTTACAGTGTCAGGCTAATGTAAATAGTGTACATAGTTATTTAAGATGTTATGTATGTAAATACTATGGAATTCATTCAAATGCATTTGAAAATTAAAAAAAAATTGAGAAAGCTTAGCTAATAGAACAACTCTGACAATTAGCTATGGTGAAGAGACTCCACTCTGTTCTGATGATATTTTAATGTTCATGCTCATACTCTTAATCCATGATCTGTGACAAGTCAAAAACTAAGGAGACATGGTCTAGCATTTTTCATATGGCAACAGATTCCTCTGCTCTCTTTGTGAAGCCCTTTATTCACTAGCTTTCCTTCAGGGATCATTCATAGATTTAAATCTTGAAAAAATGATTACCCTTTGGTTAATTGGGTGTTAGACATTTGACAGGGTTATTCCCTATACCACAGATAAGGGAAGTATGATAATTTCTCAACTCTCCCTGATCCTATGAAGTAGAAGGCGCTATCTTACAAAAAAAAAAAATTAACAGTTTTAAAGATCATGTCTGATACAGTTGTTGCACTTGTAAAAAAGCCTTACTTTGAAACACAGCACATTTTTGTGCTAAGTGCTCACCCCTTTGTTTATTTTTAATAAAGTGATTTAGTGTGAGCAAAAATATTAAAAAATAAGAGTTTAACATTCCAGAATAACATGGGAGTCTTTTGTGGGCATTACTGGAACATCTGACATGGCCATGATGTAGTACAGGGGTTGTACCATTCTTCTGACAAGAACATTTGCTGCATGTTAATGGTGCCGTTTTGGGAGCTCATGGAAACTAGCAATATTCTCCATGAATAATAAGTTCCAAAATCATAATTTTGATTTGTTCTTGATTCTGTTATTGTGAAACAGTCGTGTGTGTGTGTGTGTGTGTGTGCGTGCGTGTGTGCGTGCGTGCGTGTGTGCGTGCGTGCGTGCAGAGAATTAACTGGAAAAGAGTTGTAAAGTACTTAGCTTTTTCATAATGATAAAAATTGTTTGCAAGTGTTTACAGATTAACACATTAAGTTATCACAGTGTGTTTCTCGGAATGATGTCAGGCAGGGCATACTGACTGAAGCAACACATTAGCAACAGCATTTAGTGACCATGGGAATTTTAAATGCTTATATTTTGCTTGAACTAAACCACTTTGTTTTTTTATAAAGGCATGCGCACCAGCATGAAGATGTGCTGTGTTTCAAGGTAAAGTTTTTTTAACAAGTACAGCAAATGTATTAGACATGAGCTTTAATTGTTAATAATCTGAAAGCTGGGTCTCCTGCAAAAATAAAAGTTTGCATTATAGATAAATAAATACTTCAGGTTAACAAGGTATGTGAAGTTCACTAACATTTCAAGACAATAAAGTGTTTGCTGTCTGACATAATATGCTTTTGAGAACAATAAATGATTTAATTTTCTTAGCCTTAATTACACTGATGATGCCTTCAGAAGAGAAATTGACAAAATTCTAAGTAACGGCTGTCTATGGAACTTTATCATACTGAAACGGCAATCTCAACGGTATTCGAACAAGAGGTAAACAAATAACCTTGGTTAAAGTTTTGAGGAACAGTAGAATACCATCTAAACATGACCTAGCAGTAGTCTTAGATAGTCATTCTACAATGTGTTTGATAACTTTAAAACAATAAGTAAAAACCAAAATCCATAGTATCCAAGTCTCAGAAAAAACTAATATGCAACCTATACTGGGTCCAAAAACAAACCAAGAAGAAACTTTGCAGTGTGGAGGGTGTGATGTTCACTCCCTGAGTTATGTTATGCACTTAGTTAACTTGATAAAAACTGAACTTTAAAAAACAACTGTAAAATACATGCTACAAAATAATCAAACAGAAAATAGTAGCTACTCCACAGTTGAGTTAAAAATGGAACATCCTTTATTGAAGCACTCAGACAAGAGATCCTAGTTGAGTATAATGAAAATCATCAAAAACATTCCTTATATATAAGGGCAAGAGAGTAGTTACAGAGGGTGGTTCTGTTAAGAGCAATAAAAAAGCATTAAAATCATTCCTTTAGCATGATGTATGTACTGCAAAAGTTAGAAAGATATTGATAAACAAATTAGAAAATGTCCACTTCCAAGGAGAAGGCAGTTCACCTCTAGACTGACAGAGAGCAGAGATGGCTCACCATAGTGTCATACATCAAATAAACAAGTCAGTTACTAATTCACAACTCATGAACAGAACTATCACAATTTGTTACTAATTTATGCTTGTGAATAGAGCTATCACAATTTGAGATCCCCCTCTTCTGGAAAATTTGTGAGCCCAAAGGACTCCATGTATAATTTAACTTTCTGATTTCTCTCACTATTTGATATTTAACTGTTTTAGGTGTTAAGTAGATTAAGCAACCACTATAAATTAAATATTGTAAATGAAAAAATACTCACTGAACGACAAGCATTGTAATGAAACTGCAGTTATATATCAAAATAACAAGTTTCTATATAAAAGAAAATGTTTAACCATGTATTTGTAGTTTATGTAATATACTGACTGTTTGCCCCAGACGGCATCAACTTTCTTTAAATACTGAGATGCTAGTACTATGCACTTCCATTCTGTTTGTTTTAAGTAGCAGCACGGCTCCTTTATACTCTGGAGCCATAAAGAAAAGTGCCAGTGGTGGTGTCTCCCTTTAACTGGCAGAGACAAAATAAGTTTGCAGGTTCCTTTGTAAACCAACCCCTATCCGCCTGTGAATCCACTGACTACGATCCTTAGAGCTAAAAAAATAAATTAGCGAGTCACTCTCTCTTAAAAGTGCTATGCTCTGCATAGTAAAACAGTGTTAAAGTCTCCACACCTATTTTATAAAACAGAATTACAAGTTTTAATATACAACTAAAGCAGTGTTTGGCATGAATCATGGCTTGATAGAATTCTAATGCTCTCCGGTAGTATTTAAGACTACTGATCAATAGTAAGAAGAGCTATGTCACTCCTATGTTCAACCACTCAATCCCTATAAAAGTGCCACCACTACAGCATGAGCACCATTTAAGTTACAGTAGCACCCTGAATACCTAATCTATAGTTTCCATCTTTCTGTAGCATAACTTACTAAAAAATTAAACTGCTTCTGACTTGTGTTAACATGAGGGTGCTTTCCACCAGTCTTTTAAATAGAGGGAAAATCTTGCTGGTTTCCCACATTGCTGTCTCTCAGATATTTACCTCTGATCTCTGTGGAAAATTAGCTGATGCCTCTCTTGTGTCTAATGAGATTACTGGTTGCTTGCCAGGTCGTTTGAAGTGTATTGTCACCAGAAGAGGACATAAATGGGCCACCAGAAAATTTGCTTTCAGCTGAGAAAGAAACAATCCACATTTTCATTTTACCCACTTACAAAGCCAAATTATGAGCTGAAAAGCAGATGTTTTTGTGTGTGGTCAATGAGTAGTTGTAATTACTAAGTATACGACTATCCCCTATATGTATTACCTGACCTGGAGCCTATAACGCATACAAAATTTGTTCTTTAACGACAATGGTCTTATTCTTTTTCTCATACGTTGAAGAAAAACTCAGTAAGCTATTTAAATCCTTATGTCTTCTTGGGGGCCCAGTCCATAATGAAGTCTTATGTGGCATTAATTTTATGCAGTCAGTCCCCTCATCTCTTTCAGGATTCTTTGTAAAATGTATATTCTTCCTGCATCTACTGTCTTCCAAGTGTACAAATTTGTCTCCTAGCAATTTAATCAAGGCCTCTGCAAAGCCATAAACTGGCAAAGCGGAAGCTAGGTTTGTAATGTGTGTTCTGATAATGCACAACAGTTGTTTAATATTTGCCATAGCTAGCAGCAAAAGAGCTGGCAAACACGTTTTAGAAGATCTGTTTGGTGATAGGCTTTGCCTTTCACAAAGCAGTCAGATGTTTCCTAATGTTTTCAGTCCTTTCTGCATAATTCTAGAGTTATCTCTTAGCACATGTACCATGTAGGGGTCTTTCTTCTTTACATTTTCCACCATTTGTTCTTTCCTTATCTCAGTCTCTGCAGCGGTACTAGTTTTCAGTCCATTTTCCTTTTTGGAGAAAAGTCTCTTTGGTCTCCTGCCTCCGTGTGTTGGTCTCCCAGTATCCTTCAAATTCTTCTACACTACTCCTCCTCTGATTCCTTAAACTGTTCCTCATTCTGACCACCCATTATGTCTGCGCTTTATTCTTTTCTACAGACTGAGTGCTACTCCCTGTGACTTTCTTCTTGCTCTGCTTTTGTTTTTCCCTTGTCAACAGTCACCTGTGGCTGCACCTCTCTGATGTCACTTGTCACTGACATCTACCCATGTCCCACCATTGGCTTTTATCACCTTATCTCTTTCCTGACCACTTCTCTTTTGTCTTTCCATGCTTTATGCCTATACCTTGTTATCCCTGCTTCCCTCCACTGTCTCCCTGTGTGCTGCTTCACTTCCTATATTCCCATTATTCTGTATCCTTCTGTCCACTTATGTTCTTCCTACTTTTTCCACCTCATAGTGTTTGCTGTCCTCTTGCTTTTCCATACTGAAGTCCTTCCCTGCCATTTCTTGTCTAACCAAACTGCAGCCATCTTTGTCTGACTTTGACCTTCTCTGATGTTTTCCCTTTCTCCTACAGACTGCACATCCCCTGCTATCCCAACTCTCTGTAAGGTAGTCCCCTGTCCCACACCATCAGCCTTTTTACCTTTCTCTCTCCTTCCCTCCCTCAGCTCCAGTTTGTTTATTAGCCTCTAACTAAGCCATTCTACAAGATAAACGAGCAATAATGATTGAAATGATGAGGATAATCACAGTAATAATTTCCTGCCCAGGGATATTGCTATCCCTGTCTCTGCTAGCAGAGGGCCTTATCACACCTAAAAGGGACATTACTTCCTCATAACATCCAACATGGAAAACATTGTGCTGAGATAGTGGGCTATCTGTTAATCTCTTTTGTATTTCTTTGTTGTTTGTTTTAATGAGTATATGCTTTTTTAGAAGTATATGTTTTTTTTATATTTTTGATGTAAAATAGTTCTGCCTGCTAATGTTTCAAATTTGCTGTAGCATATGTAATATCTTACAGGAGGGAAGTATTTTACATCCAAAATAAAAGTTGTGTAAGTATTTAGGATTTATCAATGGCAGTTTTGTGAAACGCAAAAAACTTGAAAATGGTTTGCTAAAGCCACCTTCAGAGAACATTAAAAGATTTTTTTTTTTTTGAAGGGGGGCAAGCCCACCTGCACTCCCCCAGAATTATACAAACCAACTCTGAGATTGATAACAGTGGAGAAAAAAGCAAATCTCCACTGTCGACAAAAGTAGATTTGGCTTTTGAGTTCTTCACCTTCGTTGAAACTATGTTCGAGATGACATGCACACACATATGCACAAACACATGTGGCCAGCAATTAGTTACTTTCTTGATTGACTACACTTCAGGTAGCTCAGCATAGTCAAATGACTAAAAAAAAAAAAAAAACAGCGCAAGGCACTGCAGCCATCCATCAGTCACTAGTAGCTTGCTCATTCTGTTTCTCTCTCTCTCACATTCTGTATTTCTTAGAAACACGCACACCTTTTTTTAAGCTTGGTAAACAGCAAAAGCTGATTTAGTGAATGTACAAAATGCCAGACGTTTGCCTTTTTTCAGTCTGTTTCATGGCAGCTTAATATGCTGTTATAATGCATTGGACTTTTTTTTACAGGGTGATATCTGCACATTAACCCTCTGTTGGAGAACATTTGTTCTCCAACAGGGTGACGATGTACATTAAAGCCCATTATCTAAGCTATCTTAACAGTAATAACCAGCTTCATTTCAGCCTTCTTGGTACTCAAAGTACAGTTGTGTACACTTACCATAAATGTAGATGTTCGGGTGTATTCACTGTTGCAGTCATTAAATTTGGGTTATCTGCCTGCAGGTAGCCCTCAGCCGGCCTGAATATCAAAGTCTTGGATCCCTGTGTTGGATGCTGTCAGGTCATCAGGGGGTATAAAACATGCAGCCAATGCCATTACATCAGTTTTTCTTGCACCAGATGTCAGGTGCCCCATAATGGGAAGCAATTATATGTTACACCTCCAATAAAAAGCAAATACACCAGAAAGCTGAAATACACTAAACAAGAAGAGAAGTATAGCCAAGAGAAGTCAGGGGGCTGGAGGGAGGGTAACCAGGACTGCAACAGTGAATACACTCGAACATCTACATTAATGGTAAGTGTACACAACTGTACTATGTTCTTCGTATTTCACTGTTGCAGTCATTACATTTGGGTTGATTCCCAAAGCTAAGGAAGGGAGGAGGAAGTTATTGAGCATTAGGACCAGTTATTAGGCCCTACAAGACTCCAGTGGCAAAACCAGCTATGGATTTAGAAAAAATATATAGACATGTGGTAATGCTTGGTGAAGGTATGTACAGAGCTCCAGGTAGCAGCTTCTAGGATGTCCCTGCTAGGGACACTTCTGAGAAAGGCTGTAGAGGTAGATGCAGCCCTGGTGGAATGTGATCTTATCCCCTGTGGGGTAGGTTTTCCATAGTGCTTATAGCAGAAATGAATGCAATGGGCTATCCACTTAGAAATGGTTTACTTTGAAATGGCCTTCCCCTCTGCCCCTGCAGCAAAGCCAGCTAGCAACTGTTCAGATTTTCTGAGAGGCTTAGTCCTGTCCAAATAAAATCAAAGTAGTCTGTGCACATCCAAAGAGTGCAATATTCATTCTCCCTTGTTCTGTAGATTAGAGAAAAAAGTAGGCAAATGAATGGACTAAGGGCCACACTAGACACCACACCTTGGGCATAAAGGAAAGATTGGTCCTGAGGGTCACCCTGTCTGCATGGAAGATGATGAAGGGCTCCACTGCCACGAGGGCCTGTAATTCAGACACTCTTCTTGCTGAAGTAATGGCTAGAAGGGCGTAACAGCGTAAGGCACTGCAGCCCTGCAGCCATCCATCAGTCACTAGTAGCTTGCTCATTCTGTTTCTCTCTCTCTCACATTCTGTATTTCTTAGAAACAGGCACACCTTTTTTTAAGCTTGGTAAACAGCAAAAGCTGATTTAGTGAATGTACAAAATGCCAGACGTTTGCCTTTTTTCAGTCTGTTTCATGGCAGCTTAATATGCTGTTATAATGCATTGGACTTTTTTTTACAGGGTGATATCTGCACATTAACCCTCTGTTGGAGAACATTTGTTCTCCAACAGGGTGACGATGTACATTAAAGCCCATTATCTAAGCTATCTTAACAGTAATAACCAGCTTCATTTCAGCCTTCTTGGTACTCAAAGTACAGTTGTGTACACTTACCATAAATGTAGATGTTCGGGTGTATTCACTGTTGCAGTCATTAAATTTGGGTTATCTGCCTGCAGGTAGCCCTCAGCCGGCCTGAATATCAAAGTCTTGGATCCCTGTGTTGGATGCTGTCAGGTCATCAGGGGGTATAAAACATGCAGCCAATGCCATTACATCAGTTTTTCTTGCACCAGATGTCAGGTGCCCCATAATGGGAAGCAATTATATGTTACACCTCCAATAAAAAGCAAATACACCAGAAAGCTGAAATACACTAAACAAGAAGAGAAGTATAGCCAAGAGAAGTCAGGGGGCTGGAGGGAGGGTAACCAGGACTGCAACAGTGAATACACTCGAACATCTACATTAATAGTAAGTGTACACAACTGTACTATGTTCTTCGTATTTCACTGTTGCAGTCATTACATTTGGGTTGATTCCCAAAGCTAAGGAAGGGAGGAGGAAGTTACTGAGCATTAGGACCAGTTATTAGGCCCTACAAGACTCCAGTGGCAAAACCAGCTATGGATTTAGAAAAAATATATAGACATGTGGTAATGCTTGGTGAAGGTATGTACAGAGCTCCAGGTAGCAGCTTCTAGGATGTCCCTGCTAGGGACACTTCTGAGAAAGGCTGTAGAGGTAGATGCAGCCCTGGTGGAATGTGATCTTATCCCCTGTGGGGTAGGTTTTCCATAGTGCTTATAGCAGAAATGAATGCAATGGGCTATCCACTTAGAAATGGTTTACTTTGAAATGGCCTTCCCCTCTGCCCCTGCAGCAAAGCCAGCTAGCAACTGTTCAGATTTTCTGAGAGGCTTAGTCCTGTCCAAATAAAATCAAAGTAGTCTGTGCACATCCAAAGAGTGCAATATTCATTCTCCCTTGTTCTGTAGATTAGAGAAAAAAGTAGGCAAATGAATGGACTAAGGGCCACACTAGACACCACACCTTGGGCATAAAGGAAAGATTGGTCCTGAGGGTCACCCTGTCTGCATGGAAGATGATGAAGGGCTCCACTGCCACGAGGGCCTGTAATTCAGACACTCTTCTTGCTGAAGTAATGGCTAGAAGGAATGCTGTTTTCCAAGAAAGGAATTTCAACTCTGCAGTTGCAGCTGGCTCAAAAGGAGGTAGAGTGAGCCTTTCCAACACAAAGTTAAGGTCCCAGGCTGGAGTAGGGGCTTTCCTGGGTGGTCTTAAATTTTTGGCCCCTCTGAGGAATTGCTTTAGCAGGGCGTGAGAGAAGAGGGGTGATTCAGTATTATAATGTACTGAAATGGCAGAGGCTTGACTTTTAATTGACGAGAAGGAAAGGCCCTTGTGGAGCATCTCTGTTAAGTACTGAAGAATATGCGGTAAGCTGGGCACTGTTGTGCCCATCCCTTGAGTCTGGCCCAAGGAACAGTATCTTTTCCACTTTTCAGCATAGGATTTTCTAGTACTAGGCCTCCTTGCCTCCAGAATGATATCTAGCACCTGCTTACTGAGGGATGCTATTGGAGAGCTCAAGGAATTAGCCAGGCTGCAAGGTTCAGGGTTTGAAGCTGAGGGTGCAGAATCTGGCCCTCCTGCTGGGACAGCAGGGAAGGGGGGGGGAGGTCTGAGGCAGGTGCCATGGTTCCAGCAGTGACATACTGTGCAAGAGGGGGTACACCAGTGCTGGTGTGGCCAGTGTGGTGCAATCAGTATTGTCCTTAGTTTGTCCTGTTTGATCTTTAGCAGAACTTTCGAGAGGAGAGGCAGAGGGGGGAAGGCATAAACTGAGAGGCTTTCCCAGGTGAAGGACAGGGCATCCAATTTCCAAGCTTGACTGTGGGAAGTCCTTGTACAGAATTTGTCCAATTGGTAGTTCTGAGGGGAGGCAAACAGGTCTATCTCTGGATTCCCCTATTTGTTTCTCAAAAGGTTGAATATCTTTGCCTGCAGTTTCCACTCATGTGGGTCCATGAGATTTCTGCTTAGGTCGTCTGCCAGTGAATTTAGCTTGCCTGGCTGGAACTGAGGTTGTAGGTGCACTTGGTAGTTTAAGGCTGTGTTCCACAGAGCTATGGCTAGTCTGCAGAGGGGGTACGAGTGGGTTCCCCCCTGCTTGTTTATGTACCATATAACAGTGGTGTTGTCTGTCTTTACCAATAATTGTCCTAGAAGAATGTGGTCCTTGAAGGCTGTCAGGGAATTCTGTACAGCTAACATTTGTTTTTGATTGATAAGCAGGTGCATCTGACTCTGGTTCCATTTGCCCTGAATGCACTGCCCTGCCAAGTGAGCCCCCCCATGCATATTCTGATGAGTCTGTTGTTAGGGTTTGGGTGGCAGGGGGTAGAGTGAACGGAAGCCCCTTGTTGTGGTAGCAGGCCTCTGCCCACCAAAGGAACTCTGTCTTTATACAAGGAATGATAGGAATCATTGATTCCAGGTCCTGAGAATGTTGACACTATAGGCTTTTTAGATACCATTGTAGTTTCCTCATATGCAGTCTTGCATATGGAATTAGTAGAATGCAAGAGGCCATAAACCCCAGGGCTTGCAGGATTTTCCTTGCAGATAGCTGGGTCTTTGTGGCCAGTAGTTTGAAGTAGGTTGTCAAATAAACTTGTTTCTCTGGCGTGAGGTAAGCTATCTGGGAAGTTGCGTTCAAACTTGCTCCCAGGAATACAATTTGTTGGCAGGGTACTAGATGAGATTTCTTTTCGTTTATGGTGTACCCCAGTGAGGTTAGCAGTTTCTTTATAAATGCCAGGTGTTGTAATAGCAAGTCCTGACTTTCTGCCTGACTTAGACAATCGTCCAGGTATGGGTATATTTGAATATTTCTTTGCCTGCAAAATGCAATGACTGGAGCTAGGCACTTTGTGAATACCCTGGGTGCAGTAGATAAGCCAAAGGGAAGTGCAGAGAACTGATAGTGCATGGAGCCTGCTCTGAAGCATAGATATTTCCAGCAAGATTCCCTTACTGGAATGTGCAGGTAAGCTTCCTTTAAGTCTAAGGTTGCAAACCAGGCATCTTTGCCTAGCAAAGGAAGCAGCTGTTGAAGTGTTAGCATTTTGAATTTTGGGATTACCAAAAAGGTGTTTAGAATAGAGAGGTCCAGGATAGGATGCCAGGAGCTGTCTTTTCTGGGTACCAGGAAAAGTCTTGAGTAAAAACCTTGCCCCCCCCCCTTCTTCTGCTGGGACAGGTTGAATAGCCCTGATACTTGGACGAGAGAGAACCTGCTGTTGAACCTCTGCCCACTGATTTGGGGGTAGGTCTGGCCAACCGTTTGGGGTTGGAAAGGTGTGGAAGTGGAATCTGTATCCTTGGGAAACTATATTTAAAACCCATTTGTCCTGGATAATGAGTTCCCAGTTTTTTGCATGCCGGGTGATCTTTTCCCCTAAAGGAGCAGGCAGTTTAGCAGGGCTGGGAAGGTTTAAGGTTAAGTCATTGTGACATTTTTCCATAGGGGGGTGTCTTACTACTTCCAGCTTTGAGCCCCCCACTGCTTAGGCCTGTGAGCACCTTGAGACTGTAGCCTAGGTGGTCTGCTGTTCCTGGGTTTGGACTGAGAAGGCCTGGAAGAGACAGGAAAGGACCAATTCTTAGAAGGCCAATGCCTACTAAATCTGGGAGGCTGTACTTGCAGGAAATCTTTAACAGTTTGCATAGATTTAGCTTTTTACTCAGTCTTTTTAAGGACTTCTGCTTTGTTGCCAAACAGGCGGTCTTGGTTTAAGGGAGCATCCAGTAATTTAGCTTTAACATGATCTGGCAAATTTTGCTCCTTAAGCCAAGCATGCCTTCTAAGAACAGACCCAGTGACAGCAGCTCTGCAAAATGCTTCTAAAGAGTCAAAACCACATTGCAAAGTATGTTTACCAACTTGTTCAGCAGAATGCATTAAATCCTGTAATTCTTTATTTTCAGCACAGTCAGGAATCAACATCATTTTTTGTTTAAGTAGTCCCAAAATATGCTGCTGATACTTTAACATATGAAACTGGCAGTTTAAGGCCCTAATGGCCAAAGTAACAGAAGAAACATACTTTCTTACCCCACTTGTCCAAGGCCTTGGAATCTCTATCAGAGGGGGTAGGGTTTTTGGCAGTAGTAGCCTTAATGCCTCTAGGTCCTTGGGAAATGGTCTCTGGGTCCACAGTAGGATTCTTGAAGAGGAACTTGTGAGAATCAGGTACTCTGTAATACCGGTCAGGTTTCCTGAGAGTTGGAGGTAAAGTGTCTGGGGCCAGGCTAGATTCCAAGAAGGCATCATCTACAATGTCCAGGACAGGAGGGATAACTAAAGGCCTGTGGTGAGGGAGGAGTAAGAATTCCCTAAGCCTCTTTTGGAAGTCAGAGTAATCCTGGCTTTCCCAGCGGAAATGCTCCCTAAGAGTGTGCAAGGTTTCACCAAAAGAAAAATAATCTGGAGGGGAAGCAGAGGGAATGGAGTCCTCTGCATCAGAATCCTCATAGGTAGGTAACGGCAAATCCTGGTAATCAGAAGAAACAGAAATTTCAGAATCCTGATCAGAAGAATCAGAAGGAAAATCAGTTCTAGGTCTCTTAGAGGGTGAAGGGCTGGCTTCCCCTAATTAAAGTAACAAGGTCTTCAGCCATTCATATCATTTGTTTTTTAGGCATATGGGCCTGACGATGCGGTTTGGATGTTGGTTTTCTAGGCGTGGGTCGAGTTTTAGACCTTGAAGAAGAAGATGGCGTTGGTTTGAAATGCAAGTCAGTAGGCCTGAATATAACCTCAGAAGCCGGTGCCTGTACAGCGGCTCCGGACCCATCCAAGGTAGAGACATCCACTGGTTCCATGGTCGAAGAAGCATCTCGCAGCATATCGGACTGCGAATGGGTCTAAGTAGAGGCCTGTGAATCTGAAGTAGCGGGTATCAGGGGCTGTGAAAGCGCCTCACTGAGTACCGGCAAACTGGCGACTAGCTTAACGGACGCGTCGTCGGCAGCTTTGGACCTATGCGATCTGTCTCTGTCTTAATCTTTACGTTTTTGTGGAATGTCGGTAGTCGGATGGCTTACCGAAGCCATTTCTGGATAGTTAAACAGAGTACCAAAATAATTTTCTGCAAAAATAAACCGACGACAAATGGTTCGGGGGTTGAATAAGGCACAAAACCGACAGAGAGGGACGTCGTGGTCTGGGCCTAAGCAAGGAATACAGTACGAATGAAAATCTTTGAGGTATTTGCTTTCCATAGGTAATACAATTGTTAACTTTTACTGACATCGGTTTAGAGCAAGAAAAAGGATCCCCAATGGGGTACTTAGCTTTTTTGAAGACTTCGGTTCTGAAACTTGAAAATGAAAATTTCAGGAGTCGGCCGACCGGCACTTGCGAACTGCTTCTGCTTTGGGTACCGTGTGACAAGAAAGACTGATGTACTGGCGTCGGCTGCATGTTTTATACCCCTGACGACCTGACATCATGGAAGAAGAGACAGCATCTGATGCAGGTATCCAAGACTTTGATATTCAGGCTGGCTGAGGGCTACCTGCAAGCAGATAACCCAAATGTAATGACTGCAACAGTGAAACATGAAGAACATCCTATGGATAATGTCAGTTTTGTAGATATTCAATTGGCTATAAATTCTCTGGCAATGAATTTTCCCTTTGTCACAGAAAACTGCCCACAATTATAAACTTTGGCCACTGGTGACAGATAACTATATATTTCAAGCCAGAGGGAGGGAGGGAGGGAAAACCACCAACACAACTTATGATTAATATAACAAAACCAGACAGCTTCAGGGAACTAGAAACTTTTAAATGAAACTAAACTATCCAAACACTTCACTTTCACACAGGCACCCCCATCAAGAAACCTTCCAAGGACTAACACAATAAGAATAAAGCATGTACTTTAAATACCTTACTGAATCCAACTCAATAAATTAAAATGAAAGGTTAGTTACCCAACAAAGATCAGCAAAGCAGGCACTTTCATTCGGTGTCACTGTCCATGCCCCTCAATTTTAGGTTTCAGTGCAAGTAAACTCTGCTTTTTTCAGTTACTTGTTTTGAATTGAAAGAGCATCCCTTATTCCAGCTTTAGTTGTTCCAGAACAGTTACTCTCAATGAGTTCACCATGTTTCCTCAAAAATGTCTAACCACAGAGCTGTCATGTTTTTCCCTCTAAATGTTCCTGAAATGCTCTTGGCTCCTACTTTAAATGTTTTTGTTGTTTGTCCAGAACTGTACAATTTATAAAAACATCTGAGCATAAATCACATCAAAAGAGTTGCAACATAAATTCAGTTACATATGCCCACTGTACTAAAAGGAATGGTATTTATTTAATCGGAATTCCTTTTGACCAAAATGCCAACAGCAACCATTTCCCTCATTTCCAGAACTGCATCAGTTATCGTTTCATGGACATATCCATGTACAACTACAACTACATCTTTAATGTAATGTAGTCTCTGCTACAAGACATATGGGGCATAAAACATAATTTCCTATAGAAATACTCATCCCAGTGTAATATCCTGCATCACTGTTTGATCATCCTAACAATTTTATTAAGTATAATATTGTAATCCATTACAAAATACACTACAGCTATGTTACTAATATTTTGCTTAGCGTTTTTCTGGTGTCTATATACATCATTCCCATACTATCTGCAACAACACTGCTGGAGTGATTCATGTGTCTCTTGCAGTAGCTATGGATTCACCATCCACAACTTCTTCCCATCCTTAGCCTCTCTTTTTAAACATTAGGTTTATCCTTTCAGCTTCATCTAGATCGTCCCCATGTTCACTGTATGCCCTACATGCCTGCAAAAGCTGAGCAGAGGGTAGTCATTTTAAAAAATGTAGAGGATGGTTGCTCTTGCCCTTCAGCTAATCCGCAGTAACAAGTAGTTTTCTGCATAATATAGTACATACAGTTTTTCCTTCCATCGCCAGCATGACAATATATAAATACATAGTAGCTATTTTTTAGCTTAGACAATAAATGTCAAACCAATTCTGTTACTCCTGAAGCTCATTGGTGCTCCCTTGAAGAAGGAATACAATAAAATCCTCCTTGTAATATCAATATTGTTTGTGTCTTTTGGCTTTTTCCCGGTTAGGGGTCGCCACAGCGGAACTCCAGTCCGCTATTGATTGGTAGAAGAATTTTACATGCCGAGTTACCAGCTCTGACGCACAACCTTCAACAAAGGTACGCCCCTTCACGCATGTCTCCATGCAAAAGACGCTTTAGCTGAGAATCGAACGGACGTCTTGCTGTGAGTCGACAACACTACCGCAGCATCACCACTGCAGTTTTTGTAATATCAATATATGTAAAGTAAAACCAGCAACAAAAAGAGTATCCCTGCGCATATAAACCTACAACAAATATCTCCATAAGTTGGAGCAAATGGGGAACCCATACCTGTACTCTGTTTTTGTTGGTATTGTCAAAACACACAAAATAACTTATTTTCAAAACAAAATTATATTGTTTGCAGTAATCTTTTCTAGAACCAGCTTCTAGGAAATGTTTATTGCCTTTATAACATGTATTAATCAAACAGTAGTATAAATGTTAGCTATCCATTACAAATGTGTCTCAAATATTACCCCTTCTCTGGAACAGATTTCCCATCATGTGAAACAAAGCTCATCCCTAACCATATCCAATCACGGCTTGGACCAATGGATGGGACACTGCAAATTTACCCCTGGTTTGACACCTATGTGCCTAATGGACAGGGGTAGCCTGTGAACACTTAATATGTACAAGCCTTTATTGTAACTCATAAAATCCCATGGGGTATTAACACATGGAATCAATCTTTTGGTAAACTTTAGGGTAAGTTTGGCTAAACTTAAAATGGCTCTTGGACTGATAGCCTTGTAATCACCTATCAGTCTATGAGAAGCCATTATGTATATTTATCTTATCTGATGATATTTATGATTTGTACAAAGTGTCCAGAGCCTTTGATATATGATCTGAGGTGTAAATGTTTCCTTCAAGTAAATTATTCACAAGTCTGTTAAGACTCGCTAAGCACTTAATCACATGCAGATATTAGCCTCCCTGAGGGGTTATCCAGATCTTTGTGTACCTCTGAAAATTAATGAAATGAAGGTGCAGCACTTCTCCTTATTAAAGGCAACCTTAAAACATTACATCCCACAAGCAAATCATCACTCAAAATTACCAAGACCCCAGTCGGACAGGCACCAATATTATCACACACTGCTCGTCTCTCACAGTAGTAGCTGCCTAGCTCCTTCCCCCTCAAGTATTTTCAACCACAGCTCCTTACACATAGTCATTTTAGACTCATGCCATCCATACAAAATTACAATCCTAGATTCCAAAATCAACCTATTTAATCCAAAGTTCACTGAAACAGAAGACATCCTTCTAGATTTAGGACCTTCTCAACTAATAAACTATTTCACCCAACCTAACTGAGCAGGCTATCACTCACTACTAAATTTCTTGATCACAAAAAAATCCCTTCTTCATTCAATAACATTGCTATCCTCACTCCCTCCATCAGCGATCACTGACCAATAAAATTCACTTTTAAAACACAGATTCAAGATCACCCACTGCTTCCTCAACTTTCTGACTAAATCACAAACATCTATAACATGCACTCCCAGTTATTTTCCCTGTATATTGGTTTCTTGATACTATAATTTCAGATTCCTTTATTTTTTATGTTAATACACCTGTTTTTACTTATGTTAATTGAGGAACATGTAATTGTCTCAAATACGTTACCAATTTCCTTTATATTACTCTCAACCTTCACATGTTGGATATTATAGTATACTAGAAATAATCTCCCAGTCCATTTATAATGTTTCCTAGGTCCACTTGTTCCCTGCCATTCTCTTAGTTGCTGATATTAGTTATTATCCGTTCACCCTTTTATTGCCTCAAACATTGTGTGGACAATTTGGCTGCTCAGTTGTTAAGACGAAGCAATGGATTTAAAACAAAGTTCATTCCTTCATGCATATTTTCTGAGCAGTCTAGCAGGCTCACCCCACTCCTTTGGCCTACCCCTAATACAAACCCAGCTCTCCTACTTTACATATATAACCAAAAAACACAATTGTAGACTTCGCACTTAAGGTCCAGCTTCACCGCAAATTCCAATAGCAAAAACCAGAAGATCTGGACCACGAGGCTGATAAAAAAAAAACAGTAGTTTAATAAAATGCAGTAGTTTAATAAAATTTTATTAAACTACTGGTTTTTATCAGCCTTGTGGTCCGGATCATCTGTTTTTTGCTACATTTATAGTTAGGCAAACTCCTCCCACTCCATCATACAATCTCCTACCACATACCAAGTCAACCACACCTTCCCTTTCTCTTTCCACCCAATACTTACCTTTCCCCTTCACATTAACTTTCCCTTCTCTCAGTTACACACCTTTCTCACATCTCCACACCCCTTATCTCTCGGGGTATAAAGTTCCATGTACAGTTAAACTCTCAGTTTTCATCTATCTCCCTTTCTCTTTCCACGCAGTTTCAAACATTATACCTCAATTTCCCCAAATATACCATTACTTACTCTTCATTCAATCAACTCAACCAATCTCACCTATAGGTTCACAGATTCATATACATTCATAGGTTCATAGATTAGTACTAGGCTAACTGCCCTTGTGGCCATTTAAGCCTAGTTGATTACCCTATGTGAGGATCAAACCTTGCACCTTGTGTCGACGGTAAACACCTTAACCATTATGCCAACCTCCCACTCATATGACTGTTCCCTATTTTCTTATATAATTATCCATACTGCTCTACTATTTACAATCTAGCATCGTAAACCCACTCACTGCTACTCTGTCTCATTAATCAGCCCTAACTCTAACAACTTTCCCCTTACCTGTACCTTTGTCTTATTATCTCTCTCTCTCTCTCTATATATATATATATATATATATATATATATATATATACATATACACACACACATACCTGTCCACCTCTTTTAAATAGTATGCTCTGCTTCCACCTGTGTATACTCTCACCCCTATGGTTGATGACATACACTACATCAATGGAACAACTCCCTCACATGAAACACCTACCAACCCATGCAACACAGTCTAACATACCAGCTCACTCCAATTTCCCTATATATTTACTTGTTTAAAAATTTATCTAGACCTAAAATGAAACACTCCACAAACTATTCCTAACTCCTAAAATTAAGAACAGTCTTATTTTTTCAACCTTTTCCATATCTCAAACTAGCTCTTAGTGGTGACATCCACCAAAACCATATTCCACCATATCAAACACAAAACTCAACATCTTTCAGCTACACTCCCAAATAAAGCAAAATCAAATTACCTACAAGTGGAGTAACATAAATCTCCAAATCATATGTAATAAAGCTGCTGAATTTCATGCACAAGAGACCCAAACAAGCCACAGAAATTGCAGTTATAACTGCAACCTGGTTAAGAGAGAATGTGAAGGATGAATAATCCGGAGTAAAATATACTCAAAACTGCCTAACTACCATTAAAGTGTGTGGTGTTTCCAGCTTTGTTCCCCAGACACTCCCTGAATCAACACATTTAAATCTTTTTCCCTACAACTACTCCTCCCATAAATACTTCACCCCTTAAAGCAACAACTTTTAAAATATGCCAAAAAATATAACCAGAAATGATATGCTTACAACCCACAAGCACTTACCTTCTAATATAACAATATCTTCCTTTATTTCCTTCTGTCTCTATTTTCAGTCACCCCATTACTCAGATATACATCAGCTCACTTTACCGCTACTTTACTTTAGCACTAATTATACTGCATGCAAGCTTCACTCAACTTCTTCACTTCTCTTACCTTAACAGATATGCACAAAATCAGCAGTTTACTATCTCCTAGTTCCAGCACCCCCATCAGTCTTTCAGTATTGCACAATTTGTCTACTTCCCCCATTCTACTTTATCCAGTTACACAATGAGCCAGCCACTACCTACACCATACAACACAGAAGAAATTTCCAACAAAATCAGCCTTACTCTCTAACATCACATTCTCTGTCATGTGCACTTCTTAATGCAAAAAGCATTCACAATAAGCTTGATGATTTTAAAATCAGTGCTTTTCTTTCTTAATGCTTGTCATTATAGAATCTTGGCTCAAACATGACCACAACAACTTAAACCATTTCTTCAATGACTATAATTACCACAATGAGTCATGCTCTTGTATTCATACTGGAGGTGGGGATTTGCTACTTCACAGATCAACTCTCAACTTGACTGTAGTAGCACAAGCCAACCCCAACAATGGCCATGAACCTAAATGGATTCTTACTAAACTTCTAACCATGTACTACCATCATGTTTATGTTACAATTGCCTATCTACCTGCCCCGCCCCTTCCAAAAAATTCACACCAACAGCCTCTAGACAGACACAATTATCCTTAAATTTCTTAGGCTCACTTGCACCCCCTTGACATCTCAGAACTCCTTGCCAGTCTCAAATTCCTTTAAATGGTGACTATGCCTGCCAGACCTAATTTTAAGCTATTTGTCACTTATGTCTTGATTTCATAATGATCTCCCACCCCAACAAATTCACCAGTATCATAAATCACCCACCCACCTTCAGTTACCAACCGCTCTTAAACATTTCACATACAAAATCTGAAAAAAAAAATCTTCCCCTGGAACAAACTCTCACACAATTTCTCATAATCATTAGGCTATTTAAACACAAGACTGACGGGCTCTCAAAAAAGTTAACTCCGCTATGGATTTACATGGTGAAGCTTGAAAATTCAGAAAAAAATACCCCACTCCTAACTCAAGGGAGCATTACACTAAGCTACGGAACATTACTAAACAAGCCACATGCAGGGATAAACCTAAGTACCTCAAATCAAAACATGTCATTCTCTCTCTCTCTCCCAAACAATTCTGGTGTGAGGTTAATATCATCTCTGGCAGAAATCCACCTAAAGATCTTTCCTCTCTTGGTTGCATTCCTTGCTCTACTATAAACTTCTCACCTGCTAATTTTCTCAAAGAATTCTCCAATCTTCCCGTACAGCAAAACATTACATCATCTTCTACACAGATTCACCCAAATCTCCCAGAATACCTCCCACCTTTCTACTTCTCCAAAATCCTTAGTAAAAAATTGCACCTCTAGTAGAAGAGCTTCCTCTAGATTCTCCTCCTGGTCCTAATAACCCCTGCCCTCAGCTTCTCTACCACTGGAGAGATTTCACACCCATGCCACTAAAACTCATCTATAAGCTTAGCCTCACAACCAGTACCATGCACTCTTTCTGGATATCAGCAGCCTTTGTCAGACCTGTACCAAAATATCAAAAGCACTCCTCAGCTTCACAATTCTGTGCCATCTCAATACTTTCTACCATCAGTAAAATCCTTAAATATTTACAATGAACTCACAACTTACCATGACAAATACTTACTTTCGCAGTAGCAGTATGGCTTTTAGGCAGGTAAATGTACCATGATTCCTCTCTTTACACTCATTGGTGATATCCTCACCAACACTGATAAAGGTAACTTCAATGGGGCAGCATTCATTAACATTACCCAGGTCTTTGACCTGGTTGACCACTACATTCTATCATGCCACTAACAAGATATCAGTGTAATATTTAAATCTACCCAAAGGTTCAAAGATTTCCTGACCACCTTCACTTTCACAGTTACAACTAGGCCTGCTTGCCTCATGGATCAACTCTTGCACCAATACCATTTTCAATTACTTATAAATAAACTGCCTCTTGACCTACCTCATCTACAATGTCTTCTTTGCACTGATGATATGGTTATCTACAGATCCAACCCTTCTCACATCATCCAAAATCAAATCCAAGTTGACCTTCTATAACTGAACAATTGTATTTATACTAAAAACTACTTCTCAACCCTAAAAAAGTACATGCTGATGGTACAAAGAAAAGACTGACTAAAGCCACAAACTCTTCTCCATATCAAAAACCTGGACAACAGCCTAAATTAATCCATCACATCATTTAGATACTTTGGCATTTGGTTTGACCAAATCCACAGCTTCATAGACTACATTCAGAAAATCAGATCCAAGGTCAACTACTTTTTGTCCTGGGCCCAAAAGATCTCATTTCCTCACACAACCTGTAACAGCAGCCTTAGGCAAGGGTGTTCTGCTTGCACAAATAGATATGGCTTAACCCCGTTTACCACTGCCCTACAGGAAAAACACTACTACCTTACAATCTCTTTCTAATAAAACCTGCAGTTTCATCACAAACTCCCCTTGGTGTGAATATCACTGCAACACCAAGAAAAGGAAAGCTAGATACCCACTAAAGGCAGAGTCAGTTCCCTTCTTGACTTCTTTCTCTTCATTCTCCTACCTCATGACTCCCCATCCCCCTAAACATGAGACTCACTGCATCCAATCCACACAACAGTCTAAGAAGTCAATCCACTACTGTCCCTTCTCACGTAACTCCATCCACTAAACTTCATTCCACAGACCACAATTTATCTGTTCTTGCCTCTAAACTATGTCAATCACTGCCTCTGACCTTACTGAACTACAAACAGTTCATACCTCAGGTCAAACAATACCCAATGGAACAAAATAAGTGTAGCTGTCAAGGCACAGACTATGTCAGCTAACTCCCATGATTGCACTACTACATACTTCCCAGAAAACCTTGGCTGTTTAATCTCCCCAACATATAAACAAACACTTAGCCACTGCTTTCCCATCAGCCCTATCCATTGCTGTATATAATTAGCAGGCTGTGTGCAAAAATCAAGTTTGTTTTTTGATAGGCTGCTGATTGACAACTGGTGCTTGATTAGTTGCTGTTCAATGGCTTACAGTTTTGACGAAGCGCTTTCGTCTCCCTCCGGAGACTTCTTCAGAATCTAACATCATTTTCCTATGGTCCTTGTTTTATACATAATGTTCCAAGATCATTGGCTAGCAGTAACATCTTTAATTACCTAATTAATCTTTAAAGGGCTAACATGAGGGGTGGGCTAGCATATACTAAAAAACAAAAAAACAAAACACCAAAAGCAGAACAGTAGAATAAAGGCAAATTTGGGAAAACCAAAATACTACAATAAGTCAAAATTCAGTATAATTCAGTATGATTGAAGAGAAAATTGTTTCTGTACTGCACAATGTAAATATATTTACCCATCAATATAAATATAAATATATAAATAATTAAATATATGAATATATATATATGTAAATAAATAAATATATAAATATATATAATTTTTTTTTTTATATAAAATTCTAAAAATTCCTTAAAAAAAGATTAACTATGATGACTACCATCTTGTTTTAACTTTATTCTTTATCTTAGGGTCTGCTGCTAACAATTTCAATGCTGGAGTAATAGAAATGTGGTCATTGAGACCCTTGCCCCAACATGCATCGAGTCTCAGTTGCCAAATCATTTCCCTATACTCCAAAAGCGTCTCCAAGTCACCACCCCTTTCTGGGTAAGCGACCTCCTTTATTACTCAGAACTTAAAATCAGCCACTTTACAAGTCAAGGCATGCCTATACAGGGCATTATTTTCATTATGCTTGTCGATGTCCCTGATATGTTCATAAATTCTAGATCTGAGATGGCGCTTGGTTTTCCCTATATAGTAACTCCAGCATGCCTGACAGAATGCTAAGTAAACTACCCCTTTTGAATAGCAACTATTATACCTCCTAGCCCTAAGTGTCATGTCCAGGCTAGGTATTCTCACTTCTTTTATTCCAGCAATATAAGAGCACTGTGCACATCTACCACATCTAAAAGTGCCATACTTCTTACTGGTCCCTCCTGTATTTATTTTTTCTCTTTCAATTATGTTCTTAATATTTTTATTTCTCCTAAAACTATATTTTATATTGCACTGAAACACATTAGTTTTTGTAGATATATTTCTAAACAAATCCCAAGTCTCATTAATACATTTTTTTAACCATCTCATACCTCCGTAGTATGTTAGTGTCAAGTATGGTATTGTATCTAAATTATCAGTATTATCACCTCCCTGCCCATTGTGGGTGTTCGTTATGATATTTGACTCAAAACTTGAATCTAAAGTGCTCCCACTAGTTAAAAGGGGAATATATTTGTTACCCCTGCCTATAAGGACATATTCCTTGATAGAATTTGTAAGTTCCATCAGATATTCTCTCTCAAGGAACATTCTCTCTACATTGTTGATTTCATTCACAAAATCACCCTTATCAGAAATTGTAGCCATCCTAATCATTTGTCCTTTAACAATATTTTTCTTTAATTGATAAGGATGGTCACTTTCAAAATGTAAGTAAGCATTTGAAAAATGTTCCTTCCTATAGATGTTTGACCTATAACATTTATTTTGGTGGTCTTTATTTAATTTTACATCCAAGAAGTGAATTTCATCTCTTCCCACTTGATATATGAATTGTAAAAATGTAGTTGTATGATTGATATAGTAGATAAACTCCTTTATATAATCGTAAGGTCCTATCCATAAAACAAAAATGTAGTCCAGAAAATGAAAGTATTTTGCTATATGCTGACTATATTCTGACCTAAAAACATATTTACACTCCCAAAATAACATAATAATATTTGCGTATATGGGGGCACATGCTGATCCCATAGCAACTCCCTCGTTTTGGTGATAATAGTCACCCTGAAAATAAACATAATTACATTTTAAAACCAATTCCATGCACTCTAAAACCACTTTAAATTAATCTCCTGTTAAAAAATTCATTTTGGTCAACATTTCTTCAAACCAGCCTAAACCTTCAGTCTGTGGTATCACTGAAAACAAGTCCCTTACATCGATCGTAATAAATATTATATCATCTGTATATATACTCTTACCAATTTTGTTTAAAAAATCCCACGAATCAACTAAAATATGATCGTATTTATTGTAAAACTTTTTTAACTTAGTATCTACATAAATAGCTAAGGGTTGTGTCTTAGACCCTTGTGATGAAATGATGGGCCTCATGGGTGGGTTATGAAATGACTTGTGTACTTTTGGTATACCAAAAATAACAGGCATAACAGGCTTAGGGACTTTTAGAAATGTATACAAATCAATATCAATCAATCCTTGTAACACATTATCTTCTAATATTAAATCTATTTTCTTGTATGAGATATTGATCTCGTTCCTAGTCACTAACCCATAATGGTTTTCCTTGTCCAAAATGTCCTTCATTCTCTTAATGTAGTCCCATCTATCCATTAATACCACCCCTCCCCCTTATCTGGTTTCATCACACAAATTCTTTCGTTACCGCTTAATTCATTAAGCAGATGCAATTTAGCCTTAGTCAAATTTTTGTCTGTATCAATTTCTTTTTTATGTTCATTACGTATTCTATTAACACATTTCTCAAAATTCAAAATTTCATACCGAAGCGGGGGATTATAGGTACTAGGTCTAATAAATACATTTTCCCTATCCTGAAACTCCCTATCCTTGTACATATGTATAAAATTTAATTTACGTGTAAAAGTTTTGATATCCAGTAGAATGTTTTCAATCGTAGGTTTCTTAACAGGGACAAAAGTAAAGCCTTTTGTAAAAAGGCTAAAAGAGTTTTCATTGATGGGTATATCAGTATAGTTAAAAATATTAAAATTGTTAAATGAACTAATGATATCATCATGTTGTTCATTTTCTTCAACCATTTGACCAACTTCATTACTGTCTATAATAGTGTATTCCATAACATCTCCCCTTATCTGCGTATCCTCCCCAAATGTTGGGTATTGCTGTTCATCATAACATGTGCATACGAGGATTGTTGGGCCCGATTCCTTAACCTCCCTGACCTCCTGGGTTCCTCTATTTCCAAACGGACAACCGCTCCTTCATTATTTTCTCCATCACTACCATTAAAAAACTGTTGTTCATGTCCATATGAGCTATACTCATAATAACCTTGCTTCCCTTGTCTGTCTATACCATCTTCTCTAAACTTATAATTGTCCCTATATATATTCTTTCTATTGTTCCTAACATTGTAAGGGACATTAGAGGCTCTGCCCTGTGTATTGTTTTTATTTTTAATTTCACTACAATAAGCAAAACCCCTTTCATACTCATTCAAACCTCTTTCCAATTTCCTAAGCTTCCTATTAGTGTTCACATAAATAGTGTGGTCATCGTCATGCAAAACTCTAAAATAAATATTTTTGTATTCATCTATTGAAAACAATAAATCTGTACTAATTTCATTATACAATCCATCAATTTCTTTTTTAGTATGTTCCATGACCTCAACATTACGTTTCATCATCAATTTTAACAATGCCAGCCCACAATCATTGAAAATGTCACCTACTGTTTTAAAAAAAACATTTTATCCTCGTACATATTATTCAGAAATTTATTAAGCCTTAGTCCTTTTCGTACTATCTTCTCTCTCAAACATTTCTCGAAGTACCAATTCTCAACTGCCAAGGATTTGTATTTAAGTAACAAGGATTTAAAGGTCTTAAACTTTTCCTTGTATGTCAGGTTACCCGTTTGTTCATTCTTCCTCTCCTTAGTGTTGAATCTAAACAATTGATTCAACCACATTTGAAAATCAATATCCTTGTAGGATTCTGTTGCATGGTATCCTACATTACCTTTTTGTTGATTAATTTGTCCCTGACCACCATTAGGTCTCGTACGCCCATTATCCGGATGTATTTCACTCCCAGCATGCTCGCTCCGAGTGTCTGACATCATCGGTGTAGCAGCAATCCCTCTCGGGCTGCTCTGTGCACAGGGGATTTCGTTGGCAGATCCTAAAGGTGCTAAATCGGACTGCGAATGGGTTTGAATAACCCTGAGAAGTTCGTTGAGCATAGTACTATTTTCGATCGAACCAGACTACTCGTATCCGGAACAGCAGCAAAAATGTCAACTGATAACCAAAGAAAGAAATAAGCACAAAACACCCACAAAACGTGTGGCTCCGGAACAATAAAGGCTGTCTCAGTGTTCAAAGACCGAGCTGGCCCTAAAATAATCCAAAAAGTCCGATCAAAAATGAAATTAAGAAATATTTTATTACACTGGTGAACATACACAAAATAAAATAAAATGTATGAATACAGAACATAGATTAAGCGCTTTCGTCTCCCTCCAGAGACTTCTTCAGAATCTAACATCATTTTCCTATGGTCCTTGTTTTATACATAATGTTCCAAGATCATTGGCTAGCAGTAACATCTTTAATTACCTAATTAATCTTTAAAGGGCTAACATGAGGGGAGGGCTAGCATATACTAAAAAACAAAAAAAAAAAAACAAAACAACAAAAGCAGAACAGTAGAATAAAGGCAAATTTGGGAAAACCAAAATACTACAATAAGTCAAAATTCAGTATAATTCAGTATGAATGAAGAGAAAATTGTTTCTGTACTGCACAATGTAGATATATTTACCCATCAATATACATATATAAATAATTAAAGACCAGGAAACAAACAAGCGAAAGGAGCTCCAGACCACGAAGAACACCAAGCCCAATAGTTCTTTCCTTAACGCAATTTTATTAAATGCACAAGTAACAGCAGCGTTTTTGCTACAGACACAATGTAGCTTCTTCAGAGGATTTTCTTGCCTCTATCTAACAGTGACACAGAAGTGATACCCGGGGTAAACCTACGATCTCCCATCCACTCATCAAGATTCCTCTTTAAGAGTCAATGAGGGACTCTGCCTAACCTGGACTGGGATTTTATTCCAGAGTGAAGGGAGCCTCTGGGTTATGAATCTGTCCCTCCAGCATGTCCTATTTATTTCAGTGCTGAGGTTCAAGTCTCTCGAGCGCGTAGCTCGATGGGATTTGGATTTTCTGAGGTGCAGCATGTCCATTAATTCCGGGTTGGACATGGCTTTATACGTCAGGCACAGATCTCCTCTGAACAGGCGGTATGCCACTGAGTAGAGCTGGAGTTTCTTTAACCGGGCAGCATATGGCATCTGTTTGAGCCCTTTGATCCTCTTGGTGAGGTACTTTTGGGGTCTTTCCAGTTGCTGCAGGTGTCTGGTAAGGTACATCCCAAAGGGGCATTGTACTCAATTATGGGCCTGATGAGGGATGAGTAAAGAGGCACGATGACCTCCCTGATCTAGATGTGAAACCCTTCATGATTAGGTGGGCTATATAAAATGTTTTTCTAACCACTTTGGCCACGTGGTTGTCAAATGAGAGATTGCTATCAACTTGGGTCCCCAGGTCCCTAATTACTTCTTCTGTACTTAATGGATTTCCACCTATGTGGTAATTTGTGGGCACTTTGTTTTGCCAAAGGGGATGACTATACACTTTTGGCATTTAGCTTGAGGCCATGGCTCTGGCACCAGTTGTCTGTTTCTATGAGGCCCTTTTGGAGGATGCTTGTGTCGGCTGGAGAGTCGATTATGGCACCCAGTTTGCAGTCATCTGCGAACTTGGTTAGCCACAGTCCTTCCGTGTTGGCCTGTACCTCCGAGAAATATATACCGAACAAGAGAGGTCCCAGGACTGAGCCTTGTGGGACACCACTTGTAACTGGTTTGGAGTCTGACATGGCTCCAGCAATTCTAACCATGTGGGTTCTGTCCTTGAGCCAGTTTGCAATCCATCTAGTGACATAGGGGTTTATATTTAAGCTGGTGAGCTTATCTATAATGCCCGAGTGGGGTATTGTATCGAAGGTTTTGCGAGGTCCAGGTAGGCTGTGTGGACCACCTTCCCCTCGTCAATGGCCTTGGTGACTGTTTCAAAGAAATCGACCAGGTTTAAGAGGCAGGATCTGCCCTTAACAAAGCCGAACTGGGTAGGATCCAGTGTTTGTAGGTCCCCAATATCTTTATTTATGAGGTCCATGATGATCCTTTCCATAGCTTTGCAGACCAAGCTAGTCAGGCTTATGGGGCGATAGTTTCCAGGATCTGTTGAGGCACCGCCTTTATGGAGAGGGACCACTGTTGCTGTACGCCACTCTTTGGGCACATATCCTGTAGTAAGGCTGAGATTGAACAGTAGTTTTATGTTTGGGTTTAGCTCTTCTTTGAGTTCATGTAGGACGCAGCCCGGGACACCATCTGGTCCCATTGATGCTGTGTTTTTTGCTTTGGAGAGGGCGGCTCTTACCTGAGCATCTGAGATGTCAGGGGCAGCACTCTGCTGGGATAGATATTTGCCCTTTTAGGTGGGAGGGGAGAAGTTTGCGCTGAACCTGTCAGCTAGGATGTTGGCAATGTCTGTGGGTTCGGTGTATTTTTTGTCATTTTGGACTAATTCTGAGCATATCTGGGAATTACCACCCAGGTTCCTAACATAACTAAAGAAAGCCTTGTGATTATCCTTAGTGTCCTGTGCAATTTTTCTCGAAGCTGGCCTTAGACAATTTTATGTGTGCCTGTAGTTTTTTGCTAATACTGATCAGTGATGCCTTCCCTTTTTGGGATTTTGCTTTATCATTTAGTAGCTTCCTCCTTCTATTGTTTAGTTTGTTTATGGCTGGGGTCCACCAGACAGGACGTCTGCCTTTGGAGGATTGGGTCTTGGTTTTATTTGGGATCGAATGATCCATGCATTCCTGAAGGTGTTCATAGAATGCGTTTATAAAGGATTCTGCGGTCTGGGCTGTATTTTCCACAGGCCCGGGGGCTTTGAAGGATTCCACCTCAGTTTTGAGGAGTGTAAAATATGCTTTAGAGAAGTTTTTCACTGTGGTTTTCTGGGCAGGGGGTGGGGTCGGGATGTGAATATCCAGTGAGATTAGTTTATGGTCTGATCTTACCAGTGAGGGATACACTTCTGGTCTGGAGCATAGAGTCCAACAAAGCAGCAGGTGCCCGTGGAACCCTTGCACGGCAAAAGCAAAATGAGCAGCAACCAAGAAAGAAGCCAGCAAGCGTTGATAGTCACCATATCAAAAAAATATTTATTAACAAGAGGGAAGAGAACCCCCCTCCAAAAGGGGGGTTCTCTTCCCTCTTGTTAATAAATATTTTTTTGATATGGTGACTATCAACGCTTGCTGGCTTCTTTCTTGGCTGGAGCATAGAGTCCCCATGTTGGTGATGATCAGGTCCAGGATGTTTTCCCCTCTTGTGGGAGTGGTAACAAGTTGTTCCATAGCATTTGAGTTTATAAATTCTAGGAACCTTTGGGCTAGGGTGTTGGAGCTAGAGTAATGCTCCCAGTCTATGTTTGGGTAGTTGAAGTCGCCCAATATAATGGTGTTTGGAGAGACCTTCATATTTTCCAGTGTTCTCAGGAAGGCCGAGTGGGGTTCCTGGGTTTGGGAGGGTGGTCTGTAGCAGGCTATAAACTGGAAGGCAGTTTTACCCACTGTTAGTTGCACATGGATAGTCTCTGATGCCTCGTGCTTTGCCACCAACCTGGAGGTGTGGGTATCTTTGATGAATATCGATACTCCCCCTCCTTTTGTGGTTCGGTCCAAGTTTTGGGGCCAAAAGCATGGTATGAGGTATAACCTGGTAGTGCTGGGGTGCTCTCGGAGCCCTGAACCAGGTTTCTGTTACTGCACAGATATCGATGTTCTCCATGCTAAGGAGAGTTTCGAGTGCGTGTATCTTGAGGTTTAGACTTCTGGCGTTGAGTAGCATTACTCTTAGTTTCTTATCCCTTGTGATACCTATGGAGGTGGGTTTGTCTTTTGAGCCTTGCCTAAAACGGCACTATGGGGGTAGCAAGAGCCTTTGCCAATATCCGAAAGCCCAGGGGTGACAGGTGCAAGCCGTCCCTAGCGAAGCATCGTGGCTTGTCGAGCATATCATCCCAAGCTGACAGGCATTGGATCCCCTTTGAATGACACCAGTACTTAAGCCAATTGTTGAAATTGATCATCTTGTCTTCATATTGTGGCATCATTCTTGGTGAGGGTAAGATGCTACTCAAGGTCAGGGTCATACCGGCCTGGGCTACATGCTCAGAGAGCTCCTTTATGTCTCTTTTCATGTAGTCCAGGGAGGTACGTCTCAGGTCATTCACACCAGCATGGACAATGACTGAGTCATATTTGTACTTGCCTTGGAGTGACCTGAGTGCTTGTGTTATGTGGCGGATCCTAGCACCCGACAGGCTGCTCACCGTGACCCTCTCCTTGTTCAGCCTGGTGAGCGGGACGTCAGTGTGCCTGATGATAGAGTCACCTATTACAAGTGTATCAGGTGTGTTGTTTAGTCTTAAGGGCTGTGACTGTTTGGCACACTGGCTTTGTGAGATATGTGTTGCACGTGTTTTGTTTTGGGGTAGTGGCTGCTTGGATGTCTGCTTTGGAGGTCTCTGCTGCTTCGGCAGATCTTTATTTAGAGCCTCCGAGTATGTTTTTGTGCGATTATGTGTTTGGTTTGCTGTCGTGGTAGGTCTATGTGAGACTGGAATTGTAGTGAGTATGGTTTCCTTCTCCTCCTGACTGGTTATGCCAGTACTGAGTTGGGAGAGCTTAGCCTCCAGTTTGGCTATATGGTTGCATCTCTCACGTGTTGGAATTTGTTGGGAGGAGGAGAGGGTTTGTCTGTGTACATGAGGCAGTTGTAACATTGCCTCAAGATTCCCAGATTCACCAGCTGGACCGGAGAGGAGATTGACAACTGACCTTTGGACATGCTAGAATAATATTGGGAATTCCTTAATAATTGAAAACCAGGGCCAGTGGGGAGTGAGGGTGTAGTGCTTTTAGTTTTTAGTGCTGACTTATATAATTGCTTTAGTGAGCAAGTGCCAGGTAACTTAAGTGCAATGTGTTACAGGTAACTTAAATGCAAAAACGACAAACAGTAACTTTCTTTCAAGTGAAACAAGGAAATAAGTACAGTAAGCAATGCAGATATCACTAGTGAGCCACAGAAGCGCTGAGAAGCCGCGTATTAGGTGGAATTAGTGTTCCAGGGAAATAACAAGCAAACAAACAACAAGCATATAAACAAAGCTATATTCAGCAGGCCTGGATCTAGTCTATGCTACAGCAAACAAGGTGTACCAATTTCAGTAAGATACAGTGTGTGATAGCTAAATTTGCTACTAACTCTCCCTACAGAGCCCATCATTGCCTAGCCCTTCATAAACTGTCCTGGATGGAATTGCCTAACTTACTTTCACTAAATCAACTTATCTTGTCACATCAAATTCTTTATTGCCCCAACAAAACCCCAGCCATATACAGCCTAATCAATCAGCATAACAGACGTCAGCTAAGATCTACCAATAAAGGTCTGGTCAAAGTATCCAAAAGTAGATACAGCTCAGGGGAGGCCCTGTACTCATGTACTGTCATAAAAATGTGGAATTCCCTTCCACCCGAGATTTGGACTAATAAAAACTATCCCGATTTCAAAACACAGTTAAAATCCCATCTCACCAGGTCCTGAATCTTTAAATGTTCTGACCCAGGATGACTCCTATAAGACCACTCCTGCCATATTAGATTGCCCAGTTATACTCCATTTAAGCAGCTGCATGCGTTCTATTCTCCACATTTCTATTAAAAAGGTCCTCCAAAACTTCAATTTACCATTGTTAATGAAAGCCGCTGTGGTGCTGTGGTAGCTTTGTTGCCTCACAGCATTAGGTTCTCTCATTCGATTCTTGGCTGGAGCGCCTTGTGTGTAGAGTCTGCATGTCCTCCATATGGTAGAGTGGCGTTCGAAAGACATGCGTGAATGGGCGTGCCTTCGTTGAAGGTTGGGAGTCGGGCTGGCACCTCGGCACTGTAAAAATCTACTGTCAATCATTAGCAGACCGGAGTTCCACTGTGGCGACCCCTAACCGGGAAAAGCCGAAAGAAGAACAATGGAATTATACATTAAGTCTTTCAACTTAACAATGCTGTCTTAACTAACAATCTTCTTTAATTTGGAAGTCCTCAACACTGCTATCTAGTTTCCATCTAGACTGCTATACCACTTGCTTCCTTGACTGACATGCTGAACCTGGCTATCTGTGACTTGTATTATACAGAGTACCATGTGTTATCCAGATTGTGCAGAACTTCCTTTGTCTTGTTCTGCAACTGTAGTAGAATATGACTCATACCTCAAACTTGTAATCTGTTGTAGAAGAGGTGTCATGTTTACAGCCTGTTTGTAATGAACACCATGCATCTTGTTTGTTGCATTTTGTAGCAGACTGTCTCTCATGTATTTGATTTACTGTAAGGAGCTTTTCTCCCCGGGCCTCTGCTGAAAATGGGCAACCCATGCCCAGTCAAACCATCCCAGTAAACAAATGTAAAATAAATAAAATAATATATATATATATATATATATATATATATATATATATATATATATATATACACACACACAAACACACACACACACATATATATATATACACACACACACCATACATACACACACACACACACACAAATATATATATATATATATATATATATATATATATATAAATGTGTGTGTGTGTGTGTGTGTATTCTATTTAATTTACTTTAATTAATTTGACCCTGATTTACTACTATGCATGTAACCCAGGCTGAACTTGCAAATAGTCAAATCTGATCACTGCACTACCCCGGTAAACACAAATAAATAAAAAACATTTTTCTAACTTTAACAAAGACACTTTCATACTGCGGTGGTGGTGCTGCGGTAGCATTGTCGCCTCACAGTAAGACGTTGTCCTGTTCGATTCTCAGCTAGAGCGTCTTTGTGTGTGAAGACATGCGTGAATGGGCATACCTTCATTGAAGGTTGTGCGTCAGGGCCGGCAACTCGGCACGTAAAAATCTGCTGCCAATCACTAGCGGACCAGAGTTCCTCTGTGGTGACCCCTAACCGGGAAAAGCCGAAAGACACAACAACAAAGACACTTTCATCACAACCCTAAAATCAGCAAGTTGGGAATCATTACATATCATCCCACTTGTTGAAGCAAAGTCGGTTTAATTTAGCTTTCCTAAACATTTTGAACTCACTCACAACCAAATGCATTAGATGTACATTATCTCAATGGCTATTCACCCAGACCAAATTACTTATAAAACATAGACAAAGCATGGAAAAATTGGTAAACCAATAAAACTGAACACAACTTCCAAACCTTTATGTTCACAAGAAACCAAACAATATACAAAAATCAAACAGGATAAGACATCCTACCATCTAGACCTCCTAAACTCATCCCGAAAGAATCCTAAACTTTTCTGGTCCTCTATAAACCACCTCCAACACATTGGCCATGCTACCTGATCTACCCAGTCTGTTTCTAAAACAAAGTTCAGCAAACCATTTCAACTCCTATTTAATTCAAACAGATAACTACCTACTCAAAAGCAATGCTCACACTACAACAGCATCTACATTCTCAACTTACTCAATATCTAATGTATCTTTCTCCTTCAACCTTCTACTCCTAGTCTACACAAACTCAACATGTGACAGATGCAACTATATTAAGAACCTTGAATCCATGCTCTCTCACACACCAGTTAGTACATATGACAATGAGAGGGTTGTCAGCATGCACATCTCACCTTCTACTCCACCCAAACCCACATCACATATACCTACATATGCAGAGGTCCTTACCAGAAACATACCTACAAACCAGAGATCTCCCAAACACAAACACAATCATGCTACACATAATACTTCCTCTGCAGAACACAATACACAGCTCAGGGACCAATGTCTCACCTGTCAAGCACTTAAGGCAAAACACAAAACCAAACATATTAGTCATAGGTGATTCCATCGTGAGACACAAAGATATCCCTCTCACCAGGCTGGATAAGGAAAAGGTCACAGCTGTCTGACAGGTGCCAGGATCCTCCATATCACACATGCACTCAAGTCTCTCAACAACAGATTCTGTTATGACTCCATCACAGTCCATGTTGGTGTGAACGACTTGAGACGTACCTCTCTTGACTATATGAAGAGAGACATGACTGAGCTCTCGGACTATGCGTCTCAGGCAGGTACGTCCCTAGCCTTAAGCAGCAGTTTACATTCACCTAGGATGATGCCTCAATACAAACACAAAATGATTAACTTCAATAATTGGCTTAGTTTCTGGTGTCATTCTAAGGGGATCCAGTATCTGTCAGCCTGGGATGACATGATCTACAATCTGCATAAAAATGCACTGAAAAAGGAGGGTTCCAATGGATATGAAGAAGCTGATTTTCAGGCTAACAGCTTCAGCTGATATGGTCGGTCAAGCCTCAACATCATTAAAGGACAAATGGTTAGGGCAGCCGACATGACCTCAAGGTATGAAGATAAAAGACAGAAAACTTTTTTGGTGAAAGGAATTATCCTTCTGATATTATTCACAAGTAACCTTAGAGGTAATTGTCTATCAAAAGTGGTGGCCTACTTGGCATACTGTATAATGTGTTTTTCATATTATGTTGGAAAAATAGATAGAACTTTACGGGTAAGAATATATGAACACCTTAAAGACATAAAGAAGGGGGTACTTGCTAATGCATAACAGTAACTTTTTGTTTAGGATACTTGAACAAGTGGATCAAAGTCCTAGGGGGACCAATGGGAGTCACTCCTAGAATACCCGGAGTTACTATGGCAACTGAGATTGAATACCAGCCCCCCCCCCCCCCCATGATTAAATAATCAAGTGTCATAGTTTCCCATTCAAGGGCAGCCAAGTTGTGACCCCCTGAACAATTTACATATATACAAATACAAAGCATTGTTTTTTGATGTTATATGTTAATTTAATTACATATAGCAATTTTTAAGTTAACTGTTATAGCTTCCCTATTAACTTGCTAGTATGACAACTTTATGACTGCCTCTGTTGAAGTTTTAAACACAGTGTATAATTTTAAGAAACAGTGAGGTATTTATCATAAAATATGATGCACCAACTTTGTATTTATGTTGTAGTTATACTGTTTTAATGTCACTTTTATGAGTTTAGAAGTCTGTTGAATTAAGATTGTGATGCATCTTTAGTAGGGATGATGAATGTATCAAATTAATTGTTTTAAAAGGTTTAAATTTGTGGTGTGATGTTTTACCAACAGTTCTGATGAAGTCTTGTTATGAGATGAAAGAGCTTAACTGTACTGTTGGAGTGTTTCGTTCAATAAACATATGAACTGTATTTGGTGGAGTGTTTCGTCCAACAAACACGTTAATATTTTAGGGAATGGTTTTCTGGTCACCTGGTACTGAGTGTTTTTTTGTTATTTTGTTATTTTTTTTGTGTTTATGACTGTGTATATACTGCTTCCAGGGCTGTTGCCACTACTACTATTTTGTGGAGGTTTGCCTGCCTGCATTCTCAGAATTTGTATGAAAATATGAAAAATGAAATTTTGAATTCTCTGTTGGACAAAGATTTAGCTGTACTGTCTGCTGCAGAAATTATCAAAAAGTATGATAAGAGTTAAGCTGATTCCATGAATTTCGTCAATTCTTAGCCCTACTTCTATAAATTTTAAGAGATTTTCTGCTCCCTCCTCTAATTTTGTCAAGAAACAAAAGAAATAGTCTCAGCAGAATGCTGGTAAGCACACATTTAAAAAGGAATGACAAGAGGTTCCAAAAAGAAAGCTGGAACACCCCCAGAACAAAGGACAGTGAAACAAGGCAGAAGGAATATATAAGGGATCTTTGTCCTCACCACCCCCACCCTGGCAGTTCCATACCCCTTTCAGAAAGTCTGACTCTCCATTTCTCTCTTTCCCAGATTGTTTCAGACAAATAGGTTACATCTAGGATACATATGGATGTGGGGGAGAATTCCTCCTCCTCACCCACCACACCAAACTCTTCTCTTCTCTGCTGTCCTACATCACATGCTGTCTCAGGAAGTAACAGAAGTTGTTCCTCTTTCCCAACTAGGGAAAGGGTTTATTCAAGAATGTTTTTAGGGCCAAAGAGAGAAAATTCCTGGAGACCAGGAATGGATCTTTCTTTCCTGAACTAGTTTGTGATGGTGCCCAAGTTCAAAATGTTATCACTTCACAACCTACTACCCGTTCTTCCTCATTTGAGTGTTTTTAGTAAACTTAGATTTAGCTGCATATTATCACAATCCAGTTCATCCAGACTGCAATTGTTTCATAAAGTTTTGTGTTTTAGGATCGCATTCTCAGTTTCCTGCCTTACCCATTGAGCTATCCATTGCTCCAATGGTGTTCACAGTGTCTAGCTCCTGTCATAGCCCATTGCAGGCTACAGGGTAACCACATTTTTCTGTACTTAGACAACCAGCTTATATTAGCACTGTGTTTTTTTTTTTTTACACACCCTGAGATTCCAAGAGAACATTCAAATGTTTTGACTCCATCACACAGGGCTGGTTTTCTGCAGTGCCTGCTAGACACCACAGTACAAAGAGCTTTTCTTCCACAGAAAAAATAGATCTTTATTTAGATCTATTAAAGGGTTTTTCCACTCAGACTTCTGTCACAGTGAGGAAGTGCCTCAGGAATGTGGGTCTTATAGCATCCATGATTCTCATGATACCTCTTGTAAGACTCCATATGAGAAAGATACAGTCTGTATCAGAAGTCTGTTTAGTCCCAGCATCAATACCCATTGCCTTTACAAATTTCAGTTCTGGGATTTCTGAAAAGGGAAATCACTTGGTGCAGTCATCAAATTTCTCTGAAATTAGATCCTCTTTTCTCCCTTCCAGCTCCAAAGCAGTCACTATATATGCCATGGACTTTTACCCCCCTTGACACTGCTCTCCAAATAAAGTGCAAGGTCTCTGGGACAAGATAGACAGAAAAAAAGCACATAAACGTAAAAGAGATGATAGTTCTTATAAAGACTCTCAACAATGAATCATCTGTGGTCTCCAGGTCCTTTTCAAGTAGTTACAGACAATACCACAGTGATGTGGTACTTAATCCCCTTTGCAAACTAACCATGTTAGCACGGGATATAATCTCTCTCTACATGTATCTTACATTCTGTCAGAGCCAATATGTATGTCAGACAAACTGAGCAGGGAAAAGGAAGACCCTCACAAATGGAAATTGGATCTGAGGCCTTCCAAAATTTCATCTATCTGTAGGGAGTTCTTCAGGTACACCTTTTTGCCTCCTCTCTAAATCGATCAACTGTCAAAATTCTGTTCCAGGACTCCATGCAAGAAAGCCTGGAAGACAAATTTCTTTCCTTTGACAGGAGTGTTCCTATATGCTTTTACACCCTTTCCACTGATATCCAGAGTACTTCTGAAGATTCAGAAGGTGACCCTAAAGATCATTGTGGTGACTCACTTCTGGCCTTGGCAACAGTGGCTCTCCCTTGTTTTGGAATTGGCCAGGGGCAACTACCACAAGTTTTCTCACAGAATGGATTTACTCACACAAGAAAAAGGGGGGATGAAATATCACAACCCCAAAAATCTACAAATGGCTCCCTGGATGATAGGGGTCTTAATACCTTTTATGCACCTGTTTTCAGAGTACACGCAGCAGGTATTAATGGAAAGCAAGAAAGTCTGCCACTAGAAAATGATATATAAGCAAATAGAAAAAGGTTTTCTACTTGGTGTCAAGAAAACTACCACCAACCATTCAGGGCTAGTGTTTGTCTGACTTTACAGTATTCATGTGAGACACCATCCTATGGCCTCTCTTACTCCTCTATCAAGGTTCATTAGTCAGACATTTCAACATATCTGGCCATGGATTCCCCTCTTTCAATATATTCTCATGTGAAAATGTTTTTTAAAGGGGTGATACACAAGAAGCCTCCTAGAAAATTGATGGGTCCTCCTTGGCATCTTAACGAGAGGTTCTTAAGAAATGAAAACAGTTTTGCTGGTTGCTCTGTCCTTTGCAAGATGATTATCTGAGTTGCAAGTGCTTATGGCAGGTCAACCCTATCTCATTTCCCCAAAGAGAGAGTTTCTTTGAGAACTAATCTTAATGTGGTATCATAATTTTCATTAAGCCAATATATCCATCTCCCTGTTTCTTTCCAGAACCTAAAAATGAGGGAGAAAGGATACTTTATACCTTGGATGTCCACATGTCCACATACAACTCAGGTACCATCTTGCCAGAACAAATGCATTCAGAACTTCTGATCAGTTGTTCATTTCTTGTGAAAGTAAGAACAAGGGACAACCTGTATAAAAGTACACCATTTCCAAATGGTTGTCCCAGGCTATTACCTTTTGCTATTCCCACCACAACAAAACTATTTCATGCAGATTCGAGGCAAACTACCAGGGCTTTGGCTTCATCTATAGCTTTCTGAAAATAACTGGATTATAGAAGCAGCAACTTGGTCCTCTGTGTATATTTTACAAAGTACTATAAACTAAATTCCTTCCCCAGGTTGAGGGCTGGCTTGTTAGGATCATTCTCCATAGCCTCCTAAATGCTTCCCCTTCCACCCCCCAACTGCTCTAAGCTGTGGTAAACACTACCCATATTGCTTAGGCTTCTGCAGCGGTGATTAATATGAGGAACACAGTACAGATGTGTAAATAAACTTACTACAACAGTAGATGTTTGAATGATCACTGCTGCAGTAGCCAATCCCTCCATCCATGCCTCCCCTTCATTATTTTTTTGGTGTGCTTTTTTATGCCATAGTGTGGACATGTTATTTTTTTCTTTTCCTAGCAATGTCCTCTAAGGGCTTTGCCTCCTCTCAGTTGGCTTGAAAATTCTGAAGGTCTTGGCACCCAAACCAGTCTTTTTAGCCAGTTCAGCTGAAGATGACAAATTGTATGGGTGGAAGGTGCCTTGAAGCTTTGGAAGCTAGCTAGCTTTTATATCCTATGCAGGATATAACTCATGTAGCTTACGCTACTGCAGCCATGATCACTTGAACATCTAATGTTATGATCAATTTACTTACACACAATTAGTTTTCAGAAAAAGAAAAGTACAGTTGTGTAAAATCTTACCATAACGGCAGATGTCCTTCTCTTCATTGTTGCAGTATTCCTTACAATAGGTACCTCCTGCCAAGGGTGGCTTGACATCCAGTCAGTATTCCAAAGCTTTTAGATTGATAAGGGAACGTCACATGTATGCTCCCCATGCAAAGCATAGGGTATAAAGGTGACATCCGGATGTACCATCCGAAGAACTGACAGCCCCAGTAGGAACACCAGTCTTAGGAATTACAGCGGTATCAGGCACATCCAAAAGGGAAAAGAAACAGGGGGAGGAGGGAGGAAGTGAATACTACAACAGTGAAGAAAAGGACATCTACTATTAATGGTTTTTCACAACTGTACTATGTCCTTCCATTTCACTGTTGCAGTATTCCTTAAAACAGGGAGAGTGCAGAAGCTCATGAAAAGAGTGGGAAGATGAAGGACAAGCACAGCCCTCTAGGAAACCATTAAGGATGGCCCTAGCAAAACTGGCTCTAGCCCTCTATATCACATCCAACTTACAGTGCTTGTTAAAAGTATGTACACAAGTCCAGGTAACTGCCTCAAGAACAGAGTTAGTATCTAGACACTTGAAAAAAGCACCAGAAAAACCCACAGCCCTAGTAGAATGAGTCTTAACTGAAGAAGGAAGGCTCTTGCCATGAAAAGGATAAAAATAAATGGCTTTAGATACTGAAGAATAAATAGTTTGCTTGGAAACAGCCAATCCCAAAGGTCTGGGATGAAATAAACAAAAAGCTGATCAGATTTGCGAAAAGCTTTGGTCTTATCCAAATAGAATCTGAGTTGCCTATGCACATCCAAACTGTGCAAATCCTTCTCACTAACAGACTGGAAAAGGGAAAAAACGTGGGCAAATGAACAGACTGACTGAGAGAAAACTCATTCACCATTTTCTGGATAAAAGAAGGATTAGTAAGAATGGACACGCTTTTCTTACAGAAAACTAAAAAAGGGGGAACAGCCTTAAGGGCTTGAAGCTCAGACATCCATCTGGCAGAAGTAAGGGCCAACAAAAGAACAGTCTTCCAAGAACAGTGCTGCAATGAAGCTGAAGCTGCAGGCACAAAAGGAACCTAAGTTAATTTCTCCAAAACAAAATTAATGTCCTAGGAAGGAGGGACAGACTTCCTGGGAGGTCTAATATGACGGACACCTTTAGGAAATTGCTTAGCCTCAAATCTAGAAGCTCGGGGGGGGGGGGTGCTAGAGGCAGACAAGCAGAAATAGTTGACAAGTTTGCCTTAATAGATGGATATACCAACCCAGTATTGAGCAATTCACACAGATAAGACAGAACCAAAGGAACATCCACAGAAACTGCACTTTAACAAAGTCATTTTTGTGTTTAAATTACCTTTTTAACTGTTGTAGGCTACACACTCAAGTGCGATAGCCATTTCTGTGCATTTAAAGTGTTTTTTGATTGTATCTGCTTTATTTTCTGAAAAAAAACAAAAAAAAATACTTGTTTTCCCACTTTTCTAAGCTATAGTCCAGTTTTCAGGTTAGTGCTGAATTCAGGGCTGTGTTATAAGATTCTGTGTTTGCCCATACTGTACTTGGATAGAAGGAAGTTTCTCTGTTCACTGTGAGAGAGGGAGCTTTGAGCAGCCTATCTGTCCCTGGAGGAGTGGTTTCAGCCCAGAAATTAGTAGTTTATTGGCCATTCTGGGCTAATTTCTCTCTCTTTCATTTCCCTGCTATAAAACCCACATTTGCAAGGTTTTTGTGCTTGTATACAGCTCAGCAAGCTCCTGCCTGGTGCCCTGCAGAGTTCTACAGCAGGAGAAAGACAAAAGAGAGACTTTGGAGTGATTAAGTATAATTTTTCTGCATTTTCCTGCTGCCTTTAGCTAATTCTGCCTAAAACATCGATTTTCTAGAGTTTCTGTGATTTAAAAAGCTTGTTTCAGCTACATATTGTACTTATTTTACTGCCTGCACTTCAACAAAGTTGTTTTTGTGTTTAAATTACCTGTTTAACTGTTGCAGGCTACACACTCAGTTGTGATAGCCATTTATGTGGATTTAAAGTGTTTTTTTTTAATTGTATCTGCTTTATTTTCTGAAAAAAAATTAGCTGTTTTTCCACCTTTCTAAGCTAGTATAGTCCAGTTTTCAGGTTAGTGCTGAATTCAGGGCTGTGTTACAAGTTTCTGTGTTTGCCCATACCTTACTTGGATAGAAGAAAGTTTCTCTGTACACTGTGAGAGAGGGAGCTTTGAGCAGCCTATCTGTCCCTGGAGGAGTGGTTTCAGCCCAGAAATTAGTAGTTTATTGGCCATTTTGGGCTAATTTCTCTTTCATTTCCCTGCTATAAAACCGGCATTTGCACGGTTTTGTGGGCTGGGCAGTGCCAGTTAGCTAGGGTATAACTATTCCTGGCTCCACAAAGTCTACTCTTCAATTTTTCCATTGGCACTAGACAAACTTTCAACTTATGCACTCAAACCATTCACTTCTCAACCCAGCACTTGCTCTAAACTCATAGCAAGCACTAATAAACCTTAGCACTAGACCTCCCTATACTGTAGAGAAGGACAAGGCTCTCTATTCGACCTTACCAGCCAATCAGTAAAACAGTTCATTGTACCTATCTCGGCATGTCCAAAGGGCAGTTTCAGGAGTACTCTCTGGTCCAACTGGTGAATCTGGGCATTTTGAGGCAATGCTACAATTGGCTCATGTACACAGACAACCCTCTCCTCCTTCCACCAAACACTAATACATGCGAGAGATGCAATTATACAGCCAAACTGGAGGCTAAGCTCTCTCAAACCAAGACTGGACCAGGCAGTCAAGAGGAGAAGGGAATTACTTGCATCACACCACCAATCTCACACAGACCTATCAAACCAGCACAGGTAAAAAAACACACAAATACACAAAAACATACTCGGAGGCTCTAAATAAAAATCTCCAAAAGCAACAGAGATCTCCAAAGCAGACATCCATGCAACCTCCACCCTCCAACACAAACCATGAAACACATACTTCACAAAACCAGTGTGCCACACAATCACAGCCCTTAAGGCAAAATAACATACCCAACACACTAGTAATAGGTGACTCTACAGTCAGGCACACTGACATCCCACTCACTAGGCTGAACAAGGGGAAGGTTACTGTTAGCTGCCTGTTGGGTGCCAGGATCCACCACATAACACAAGCACTCAGGTCACTCCAGAACAAGTACAAATATGACTCTGTCATTGTCCATGTTGGTGTGAATGACATGAGCCATACCTCCCTGGACTACATGAAAAGAGACATGGAGGAGCTCTATGATCACATAGCCCAGGCCGGTATGACCCTGACCCTGAGTAGAATCCTGCCCTCACCAAGAATGATACCACGGTATAGAGAAAAAATTATCAGTTTCAACAATTGGCTAAGCTTCTGGTGTCATTCAAAGGGGATTCAGTGTCTGTCAGCCTGGGATGACATGCTCGACAAGCCACGCTGCTTCATTAGAGACGGCTTGCACCTGTCACCCTTAGGCTTTTGAATACTGGCCAAGGAACTTGCCACCCCCATAGTGCCTTTTTTAGGCAAGGCTCAAAAGACAAACCCACTGCCATAAATAGCACAAGTAACAAAAAACTGAGGGTAATGCTACTCAATACCAGAAGTCTAAACCTTAAAATGCATGCACCTGAGGCACTCCTCAGTATGGAGGAAATCGATATATGTACTGTAACAGAAACCTGGTTTAAGGCTCCAGAGAGCACCCCAGCACTACCAGGCTACAACTCATACCATAGACTTTGGCCACAAAACCCGGATCGAAATACAAAAGGCGGGGGAGTATCCATATTCATCAAGGATACCCACACCTTCAGGTTAGTGGCACAGCACGATGCTTCAGAGATCATCCACGTGCAACTAACAATGGGCAAAACTGCTATTCAAATTATAACTTGCTATAGATCACCCACCATGTTCCAGGACCCCCACTCCGCATTCCTGGAAACACTGAGAAACAAAAGTCCTACCAAACACCCTGATAGTGGGTGATTTCAATTACCCAAACATTAACTGGGAGAACTACTAAAGTACAAACTCCCTTACCCAACATTTTCTAGAATTTATAAACTCAAACGCCCTGGATCAACTGGTCAACACCCCCACCAGAGGTGACAACATATTGGACCTGGTCATCACCAACATGGGCGACCAGTGTTCCACACCGGAGGTCAACCCCTCGCTGGTTAGATCTGACCATAAACTAATCACTCTGGATATCCACATTCCGCCACCAACCCCGGTCAAAGAAACCACCATGAAAAACTTTTCAAAAGCAAACTTCATGTTACTTAAGACCGAGATGGGAAGATTCAAAGCCCCCATGCTAAAGGATAACGCTGTCCAAGCTGCAAAATCCTTTACTAATGCACTCTATGGGCACCTACAAGAATGCATGGATCATGCTATCCCAAACAAAACCAAAGACTCACTCCTCCAAAAAAAGGAAACCAGTCGGGTGGACCCCTGCCATAAACAAGCTATACAAAAGAAGGAGGAAACTAGTACAGAAAAGAGTAAAATCTCAAGAAGGGAAGACATCCCTGATCAGTATCAGCAAGAAACTACGTTCCCTCATAAAATCATCCACGGCTAGCTTTGAAAGAAAAATTGCCATGGACTCTAAAGATAACCACAAGGCATTCTTTAGCTATGTCAAGAATCTAAGTGGCAATTCTCAGATCTGCTCGGAGTTAGTGCAGAATGGCACAAAATACACTGAACCGACCAATATAGCCAACATCCTGGCAGACAGGTTCAGTGCAAACGTCACCCCCCTCTCACCCCCAAAAGGGCCCATAACTATACCAGAAGAATGTAGTGCCCCTGAAATCACTAACACTCAGGTTAAAACAGCCTTCTCCAAAGCCAAAAACACAGCATCAATGGGACCGGACAGTGTCCCAGGCTGCGTCCTACACGAGTTCAAAGATGAATTAACCCCTCACCTAAACACACTGTTTAAACTCAGCCTCTCCACAGGCTACGTGCCCACAGAGTGGCGCACAGCAACTGTTATTCCGCTCCACAAAGGTGGAGCCACAAAGGACCCCGGGAACTATCGTCCTATAAGCCTGACTAGCTTGGTCTGCAAAGCTATGGAGTGCATCACCATGGATCTCATTAACAGAGACATTGGGAACCTCCAAACACTGGACCCTACCCAGTTCAGCTTTGTTAAGGGCAGATCATGCCTCCTAACTCTGGTGGAGTTCTTTGAGACAGTTACCAAGGCTATAGACGAGGGAAAGGTGGTCTACACAGCCTACCTAGGCCTCGCAAAGGCCTTCAACACCATTCTCTACTCGGGTATTATAGACAAGCTCACCACCCTGAACATAAACCCCTACATCATGAAATGGGTTGCCAACTGGCTCATGGACAGAACCCACATGGTAAGAATTGCGGGAGATAGGTCTGACTCTAAACCAGTTACAAGTGGCATTCCCCAGGGCTCAGTCCTAGGACCCTTCCTGTTCGGCATATATTTCTCAGACGTACAGTCAAGCACAGGAGGACTATGGCTGACCAAGTTCGCAGACGACTGCAAACTAGGGGCTATAATTGACTCTCCGGCTGACACAGACATCCTCCAAAAGGGTCTCACTGAGACAGATACCTGGTGTCAAAACCATGGCCTCAAGCTAAATGCCAAAAAGTGCATAGTCATCCCCTTTGGAAAAAACAAAGTACACACAAACTACCACATAGGTGATAGCCCCCTAAATACGGAAGACGTAATAAGGGATCTGGGGACCCAAGTAGATAGTAACCTCTCCTTTGATAATCACATTGACAAAGTAGTTAGAAAATCCTTCTATGTGCCCACCTAATCACAAAAGGGTTTGCACCCAGATCGAAAGAGGTCATTGGGCCCCTCTACTCATCACTCATCAGACCCATCATAGAGTACAATGCCCAATTTGGGATGTACCTTACAAGACACCTGCAACAACTGGAAAGACCACAGAAGTACCTCACCAAGAGGATCACTGGCCTCAAGCAGATGCCCTATGCAGCTCAACTGAAGAAACTCCAGCTGTACTCGGTTGCATACCGCCTACTCAGAGGTGATCTCTGCCTCACATACAAGGCCATGTCCAACCCAGAATTGATGGACATGCTCCACCTAAAGAAAACCATATCCCCTCGAGCTACACACTCCAGGGATCTAAACCTCACCACAACAATAAATACGACTTCCCATGCTCTGGAACAAGATTCCAATCTACATTAGGCAGAGCTCCTCACTAACCCTCTTCAAGAGAAACCTTGACGAATGGATGGGAAACAGGTGGTTTACCCCAGGGATCACTTCAATGGCTCTGCTGGACAGAGGCACAGACAACTAATCTAAGGGGGCAGCGAAAGCCAACACCATTCCAGCTAGTCTTATAAATGCCTTCGGGCAGATAACCTAGTACCTACCTATGAACCTATGAAAGTGGATCCAGGTTATGAGAAAGACACCAAACAGAAAACCTCTTCCATTTGGATAAGTAGGATTTCCTAGTAGTAGGTTTCCTGGCCTCCTGCAGGACCCTAAACACATCCTCAGAAAAAAGGTGTCTATATGGAATTAAAATCCCATCACCCACAGTGTCAGCTGAAGAGAAGACAGGTGTGGATGGACGAGAGATCCCTTTGTCTTATGTCAGTAGGTCCACCCTGTGAGGGTAACTTTTGATGACTGCCCTAGGCTAAATGCAGAAGTAGAGGGAAACAATTCTGTATGTGCCAAAAGGGAGTCACCAGCAAGATTTTGGGAGCATCCTGTTTTATCCTGAACAGGACTTTTGGAATGAGAGGAAGAGGAGAGAAGGCATAAAGAAACATCCCCTTCCAGGAAAAAGAGAGGGTATCCTCCTTCCAGATCAGAGGACATGGGGCTCTGGCACAAAAAAAGAGGAAGTTGTATGTTCAGAGGGGAGGCAAATACATCTACTTGAGGAGTAACCCACTGGTGGACAATGTCCAGAAAAGGATCTACTTCAGAAGCTCAAAGTTTCAAAACTTCGAACTTCAAAATGGCTGAGACCATAAGATCGAAGTTTTAAAATTTTGAAAGCCTAATAAAAAAAAAATTTATGTTTTTGCAGGGGGACTAGCCCCCCTGCAACTCCCCCCCCCAACTAATTAAATATACTAACTCCAACATCAAACTACCGTGAGGAAAATGGTAAATATCCCATTCTGTTGCTCTATAGCGATCTCCATTCAAAACGTTCAAAGTTTCAAAACTTCGATCTTATGGTCTTGGCTTTTTGAAGTTCGAAGTTTTGAAACTTCAAGCTTATGAAGGGGATCTCCAGAAATAACCCCCTGTGAAGCACTGATTTGTGTGACTATGATATGGACCTGCTCCGACAGTCTGCCACAATAAACTGCCTGAAGTGTCACTTGATACTGGATAGCTAGCTCCCACACTTGAAATGCTAACCTGCACAGGAGATAAGATCTTGTCCCTCCTTGCTTATTGACATACTACATGACTGTGGTACTGTCTCTGTCAGTACCTTGAGGGGCCCTGGAATGAAAACTGGATGAAATGCCTAAAGGGCCAACAGATGAGCTCTCATCTCTTTGACACTGATGTGTTTTTTCCTTTGTTGAGATGACCAGAGCCCCTGTGCTTTTAGAGAGCCAAAGGAAGCCCCATATCCCATGTCTGAAGCATTTGTGAACAGCTCCTGAGTGGGGAGTAGAGGTTGAAAAGGAAGCCCTGGGTTGGGGGACACCTGCCGAATCCACCACTGAATTTCCAGCTTGAGAAATGAAAGAAGAGGGACTATGAAATCTAGAGTGTGAGAGTGCTGAAGCCAAGCTGACTCTAGAAACCTCTGAAGATTTCTCATGTAAAGTTTGGCTAGAGGGAGCATAGGAATAGTGGAGGCCATGAAAACCAGAGCTCTTAGAAATCCCCTGGTTGTAATTGAGGCCAGAGGAAGAAGAGTTTGAAAGAGGGCAATGAAAGTTAAGGTTTTGGGAGGAGGCAAGGATGCCATCATTGGAACAGTCTGGATCCTGCATTCCAAAAGCACAAAATCCTGTGAAGGAGTCAGAAAAGACTTTTGGAAATTTATAGTAAATCCCAGGCTTTGCAGGATGGAAATGGCAAAATGAAGATGCTGTAGCAGAATCCCTCGAGAGGAGGCTGGAAAATTAGGTTGTCCAAATAGGGAAAGACCTGAAACCCCTTTAGCCTGGAAAAAAGAAATCACAGGAGTGAGGCATTTGGTGAATATCCTTGGGTCAATAGACAGGCCAAAGGGCAAAGCGGAGAACTTAAAATGCCAGTAAGCAGAGAAATGTAAAACGTTCCTGAAAAGGGAATGAATAGGAATATGAAGATAAGCATGCTTGAGGTCCAGAAAAACTAAAAAAAAAACCTGAGGAAGTAGCTGAGCAAATAAGGTCTGAAGGGACATCTGAAAGGATGGGACCTTCAGAAAAGTGTTTAAATTGGAGGGATCCAGAATGGGTTTCCCAAGTGCCCTCTTTCCTGGGAACCAAAAACATTCTGGAATACAACTCTTTTCCCCTTTGGGAAACTGGAACTTCCTGAATAGTTCCCTGAGTCAAGAGACCCTGAGGCACCTCTGGAAAAAAGGTTAGTTGTTCCTGAGGGGGTTGAGGGAATGCCCATGAAAGGGGGAAGAGATTTCCAGACCATGTAACTACGCTTGGCGAATCATGGAAAGAACCCAGGAACCTTTAGTAATTTTAACCCAAACAGGAGGAGACAGGGAAAGATGAACAGAAAGAGGAATGTGGCTGAGAAATACAGGATAGTCAGACAGCAGCTGTTTTTTTCAGGAAAAGGAGATTTCTGCATAGATGTAGTCTGGGTAAATTTAGCAGAAGAAGCCGGTTTCCACCTTTTTACTTTTGAGAGGGAGGCAAGACTGCCTACAAACAAAAGCTGGCTTATTATAGTAATTCCATTGGAATTTAGGCACAAAAGAAACAAAACTATGTTTCAGCTCTTGCAAGGCCTTACCCTTTTCCTGTAGGGACTTAAATCATAATCAGCAGCATCAAATAAATGCCTGCTGTCCAGAGGAGTATCCATCAACTTTGCCTTAATATCATTAGGCACAGGTTGAAACCTAAGCCAGCTATACCTCCTCATCACAGAACCAAAAGCAGCAGCCCTAGAGGAAGCATCAGCTGCATCACAGCTGCATTTAATAGAATGTTGAGCCACCTGAGTGGAAGTCCCTAACAAGGAGAGGGCAGAAGTCTTCTCTTCAGAATTAGGAAGATTGGAAATAACCTGACAGGCCTGAGAAAGACTTGCCAAAATATACCTAGTCATATGGGTCTTATAATTAACAGCCTAGAAAGCAAGTGTAGTGGAGGTATACATCTTCTTACCCAGCCTTTCCATAGCCCTGCTGTGCTTATCAGAAGGAAGCAACTTTGTCGAAAGCAAGTAACCTAGATGGCTTGTCAGATGCTACAGGCACCAAAGAAGGGTCAGCATAGGGGCACCTATAGAGAAATTTGCAATTATCAGGTACCTTACAAAACTTGTAGGTTTCTTGGGGGCAGGAGGCTGGGAATCAGGAGCCTGAGACCCAGTACAGAAGGAATCCAACAAGGCATACAAGACAGGAGGAACAGCATAAGGTCTCAGAGAATGCATTTGCAGAAGCTCGTAATACCTTTTCTGAACCCATAAACCTGGGCATAATCCCATTTAAAAAATTCCGTCATTCTGGAAACTGTGTCCTCAAGGAAATCTCCTCAAAAAGGAGTGTCAGGACTAGTGGGTTCCTTCTCCTCAGAACCCTAGTCTAATGGAGAAGGAATCTGTGAAGAGTAAGCAAGAGATTCCTCATCTGAATCCCCTCCTCCTCAAAGGAATCTTGTTCCCTGGGTCTCTTAAGAGGAGTAGAAGACCAAGGGGGGGAAGCTGGAACAGAAACTCCTTGAGGGGGCTTCATGGCCATAAGGGCACTGAATAAACCCTGCAAGAAATTCTGCCAGTCACTCTGAGGTCCTTAGGAGCAGTAGAAATATGCTTTGTTTTTGTTTCTTCTTCTTCAAAGGGACATCCAACTTATGAAACATAGAAGGTTCAGACCCCATATGGTACTGTAAAATAGTAGTCGGAACCTCTTCTAACAAAAATCTGAAGAACACCCCTAGGCCCTTCTGTAATAATCAGCCACGTTCCCCTGAACATCCGAAACGGATATAAGTAAAGCCTCCAGGAACGTGTGTGATGTTGGGTCCATGCCAGCCTGTAAAGCGGTCATGGCAGAAGAATCCAATGAATCAGCCAGGCAATCCTCCAGGCTTCCACTAGCCTTGACGGAGATGTCTGGCAGAGGCAGTACAGCTGAAGAATCACATCTAGATTTTTTTGTCTTTTTCTTCAAGGACGACTGACCCTCAAAGCAGGAAGTTCCTTCCATAACATCTTTTGATAAAAGTTTAAGATGTTGACTCTCTAAATATATGGTCTAAGAGGAAAGCAGACTACAGAGTCTCTTTGGGACAAAAGCTTGACAAATAGAATAGGACATATGGTCCTGGGAAACACCGAGACAAAATAAACACTGCTTGCAGTGATCTTTATGAGGAATCTGTCTCCCACACTGGCATTTACCCTTTTTGGATGACATGAACCCCACAAGCAACAAACAAAAATAGAGAAATAAGAGCAAAAACCCCAATGGGGCACTTATCTGAAAAACGACTTGGTAAACCAGCAAACAAAGCAAGCGTTCAGACAGACGTTCAAAAATGGCGTTCGGACTGGTGGCAAAGAAGTTCTGAGGAAGGTGAATCCGGACATCTTTATGCCTTACACTGTAAACAGGGAGCATATGTGTGACATACAGAGTACCCTTAGCAACCTAAAGGCTTTGGTATACTGGCCAGACATCGGACCGCTCTTGGCAGGGAACCCTATAGCAAGGAATACTGCAACAGTGAAATGGAAAGCCATCATCTTGTTCAGATCGATAAAGCAAATGCTAAAAGATCAAATGCATCTTTCAGCTTGCCAAATTTACAATACAGGACTATTAAGAGTCCAAGTATTTACAGCAACCCCTTCATCTAAATAATTTTATTTCTAAAAACAAAATAAATCCAGTTCTAAATCCTACTTATTCAAAAAGAAACTGACACCAGATCAGTCCTTTTGTAGGTTTTTATTGGATAAGCACTTTTGTCCTTGTAGATTTCTTCAGATGAAGTAGAGGGACTGCTCTAAATATTTCTGCTCTTGACAATCCTGTATTGAATTTATGTTTGTCCTGATACATATTCTCTGTATACAGCCAGGTTGGACTGAAATTACTGGAGTCCCCACCTATGGGTGACCTATGACTGTGTTCAACTTGCTACACTAGGTTAGACATGACTTCTCTACCTTATCATTTTCTACTGACTACTTTTCTCTAAGCTGGGGCATCCCAAAGAAATGCTGTAGGTTAACTGGTGCTCCCTTAAATTGGCTGCTGGTGAGAGTGCTATGTAAGAGTGAATGTATGTACATTCTGTGACAGACTGACACATTCAGGATAATTTTCTAAGTCTTGCTTGTAGATTGTCCCTCAATGATACACATTGGACAAATATAACATATGTGAAGACTATATTTAAAAATATTAAAATTCCATTTACACCTGAAAATGTATTATACCAATGCCAGATTGACTTATGCAGTGAATGGGTGGACAGAAACGATGTCAGCAAAACACTGCTAACCAGTGTACATGCATATAAGGGATATATTTATGAAAGTACATTTGAACTTTACTGTGTGCTGCAAATCTTCTAAAAATTGTAGCGCTTGCCTATACTAATTGTTTTACACTTATTTGAATATAACAGACTGTTCCAGTTTCCTTGTAATTATGTGCATACTGTGGACAAACTGTTGCAATGCAGACCTTACTGGTTTATAGGCTGCATAACTACTGACTTCAGCATGCACTAGTATTCAGGTATAACAATTTTTTTTCCCATTTTGTTCAAAACATTCTCACGGAGTCAAAATCAAACAAGCTTGATTTGTGTTTACACAAATGTCCATACCTTACATTTATGCGTGAACTTAGCCATGCAGTTGATTTATTTGCAATCTGATAGCTGGGTAAGTGGACAGGTAAGACCCTTTTCAGCCATGACCCAGGCCCCTTAGTGCAAATGCATAAAATTACAATAGTAATGGTGAATTGCATTGTATAAATTGTTAAAATACATGAAAGCATTGTCATATATTTGGTGTTTACAGATCACAGAATCACATGGATTGTATGCATTGCTAAATTCATAAAAACATATTTGGCGCATAGAAAAATATTAGACATTAAAAAGCATCAGTTTGTAAGACATGCTGAAACTTTTTTTTTAGCCATTGTCCACAAAGCAAGTGCAGATATACCTTAATTTGTTAGATGTTCTTTTAAATGATTTTCAAATGTTGGTGCAGTCTGATACTGTCTACCCTCTGCAGGAAGGTGATTCCAAGCAGAAGGACCCAAGCTGGTAAATGTTCTTTCCCCAAGGACAGTATTTAAATGTAGCCTAAGCAGGGAGATGACCTCCTCATTGCTCTCCTATAAGTAGGAAGGCTGACTTCTTATCTGTAATTTTGATTTAAGGAGAGGAAATGTCCTTATTTTATTATTTTAAAGTGATGTGTGATACATAGAAAAGAATATTTCCTGTTTTAAAAATTTACTGTAGGATTACCACATTTTGCTCTAGAAGTTCAAAGTGGAACAGTCACATGTCTTACTGAAATGTGACATTTTGTAGGATCTGCACAATCATACAGTGCAAATAACTCAGTTTTTTTTAACATGGTATCAAGCTGTACTGCAACAGTAAAATCATTAAGCATGTGTGAAAGAATAAATAGTGTAAGATGTTCTTTGGCTAACAAGCCAAGCTCAATGCCAAAAAGTGCAGTGTCATCCCCTTTGGTAAAAACTCTGTACCCATGAACTACCACGTAGGCAGCAATTATTTAACACCGAATGCGTGATAAGAGACCTTGGGACCCAGGTGGACAGTAGTCTCTTCTTTAATAGTCACAATAGTCACATTGCCACAGTAGTCAGGAAGTCCTTCTACGTGGCACACCTCATCATAAAAGGGTTCTCATCCAGGAAAAAAGAGGTCATTGTTCCCCTCTACTCGTCACTCATTAGACCCATTATAGAGTACAATGCCCCTTTTGGAATGTACCTCACAAGACATCTGCAGCAGCTGGAAAGGCCACATAAGTACCTCACAAAGAGGATTACTGGCCTCAAACAAATGCTCTACACTGACCGCCTCAAAAAACTCCAGCTTTACTCCGTAGCATATCGTCTACCCCGAGGTGATCTCTGCCTAACATGTAAAGCTATGTCAAACCCAGAGCTGTTGGACATGCTACACTTAAAGAAATCCCAATCCCTCCAAGCTACACGCTCTAGGGACCTAAACCTTGTCACCACAATAAATAGGACATGCTGGAGGGATAGATTCCTGTCCCAGAGACTTCCTAGTCTCTGGAACAAGCTACCGATCTATGTCAAGCAAAGTTCTTCATTAGCACTCTTCAAGAAAAATCTTGATGAGTGGATGGGAAATAGGAAATACACCCCGGGGATCACTTCTGTGTCTCTGCTGGACAGTGGCACAGGAAAATAACTTTCTTGGGTGGTGTAAGCTATGGTACCTTGCTGGCTAGGCTTACATAGGCCCTTGGGCCGATAGCCTAGTACCCACCTATGAACAGACACATGCCTGATGTTTTTACTTCCCTGCAAAGGCTGAGGAACAGAATACCATTGGGTAGATGACTGTAATGATAAATGAGCTATATTCTTAAATATGTTAACCTTTGCTTGTGGCTCATTTACATGGTTATTACATACATATTTTTCTACAGATTCACAATTAAAAATACATCACGACTTTCAAGTAATGAGCACATTAAATGTAGTTGCACTCACCTGATGTAGAAGGCTAAAAATTTCATTTCCTTTGGATTTCCTTTCATGATTATTTCTGTAAATCCTTCTCCATAACCTACAAGACAGTGCTTGATTCACTTATTTGTTCACTGTTGTTATGTACTATGTATAGTTTATAAAACTAACAATTCTCTTTTATGATAAAATACGGCCAAAAACAAAGAAAATTATAGATACAAGAATTCTGCTTCATGATTAAAGAATAGCTAATTAAATGTGATTTGCTCTCAGTGGTTTACATTCTTTTTTCCTGAGCAACTCAAATAGATGGTTCGGCAAACACCCTGAGACTAATTAGCACTTTTGCTCTTTTATCACTATCTAACAGAACTTCATCAGAAAATTTTCCTGAACAACACAGCACTTGCATGCAATGGGTGCAAGGCATAGAAAGTCATCCTAAATGTGCTATCCCATCACAAGGAACAAATATACATACTCTCACACAGCATGCACAGCTACAGGCAGTTTTGAGGAAAGTACGGTTGTGTAAAATCTTACCATAAAGGTAGACTGTCTGCCTCTTCACTTTTGCAGTATTCATTACACTAGGGATCTTCTGCCAAGGGCAGGCCGACTTCCAGCCAGTATACCAAAGCCTTTAGGTTGCTTTACAGTACGCCATATGTCACACATATGATGCTTGCGTAGTATTGGGTATAAAGGTGACGTTTGGACGTGCCATCCTTAGAAGTGAGAGCTCCAGTAAGAGCGTCAGTCCAAGGAAAAGAAAGGTAATCAGTATATCCAGAAATGTAATGGACCGGGGGATGGAAGGAGGAAGTGAATACTGCAACAGTGAAGAGAAGGACATCTACAGTTATGGTAAGATTTTACACAACTATACTATGTCCTTCCATTTCACTGTTAGAGTATTCATTACACTAGGAAGAGTGCCAATGCTCAGGAAGCAGAGATGCAAGGAGGACCAGCAGAGCTCTCTAGTAAGCCATCAAGGATGGCCTAAGCAAAACCAGCTCAAGTTCTGGAAATTCCATCCAACCTGTAGTGCTTGGTAAAACTATGCACTGAAGTCCAGGTAGCTGCTCAAGACTGGAGTTAATATCCAAAACCTTGAAAAAAATCACCAGAATAAGCCACAGCTCTAGTAGAATGTGGCTTAACAGAAGAAGGACGGCTCTTATCATGAGAGGAACAAAAAGAAATGGCTTTAGAAATCCAAGACTAAATAGTTTACTTGGGCACAGCCAATCCTACGGACCTAGGATGAAAGGAAACAAAGAGCTGATCAGATTTACAAAAAGTCTTCTACTTATCCAAATAAAATTTGAGTTGTCTATGCACATCCAACTTTTGCAGCACCTTCTCACTAGCAGACTGCGGAGAAGGGGAAAAACTGGGAAAATGAATAGACTGATTTAACAGACAACTCATTCACCACCTTGAGCATAAAAGAAGGACTAGTGCAAAGGGACACCCTGTCCTCATAAAACAACACAAAAGGAGGACAAGCCATAACAGCTTGGCGCTCAGACACCTGTCTGGCAGAAGTAAGGGCTAACAAAATACAGTCTTCAAATAGCAATGTTGCAAGGAACCTGAGCTGCAGGCTCAAAAGGAGCCTGGGTCAATTTTCCTGAAACAAAATTAGGATCCCAGGGAGAAAGAACAGGCTTCCTGGAAGGCCTAACATGAAGGATGCCTTTAAGGAATTGTTTAGCTTCAAATCTAGAAGCTAAAGGTGGTGATAAAGGCAGACAAGCAGAAATAGCTGATAAGTGGGCCTTAACAGAAGAATACGCTAATCTAGCATTGAGCAATTCACACAAGACACAACCAAAGGAATATCCACAAAAAGTGGATCCAGGTTATGAGAAAGACAACAAACAAAAAACCTCTTCTATTTGGATAAGTAGGATTTCCTAGTAGTTGGTTTCCTGGCTTCCTGCAGGACCCTAAACACATCCTCAGAAAAAAAGGTATCTATGTGGAATCAAAATCTTATCACCCACAATGTCAGCTGAAGAGTAGACAGGTGGGGATGGATAAGATATCCCTTGTCTTGTGTGAGTAGGTACACCCTTGTCAGATAACTTGTGATGACTTCTTCTGCATTTAGCCAAGGACAGAGGGAACCAATGCTGTCTCGGCCAAAATGGAGTCACCAACAAGATTTTGGGAGCATCCTGTTGAATTTTGAATAGGACTTTTGGAATGAGGGGAAGGGGAGGGAAAGCACAAAGAAACATCCCCTTCCAAGAAAGAGAGAGGATGTCCACCTTCCAAACTAGAGGACCTGGGACTCTCGCACAAAGTAGGTGAGGTTATCTGTTCAGAGGGGAAGCAAAAAGATCCGTTTGAGGAGTACCCCACTGGTGGACAATGTTCAGAAACACATCCCTGTGAAGCATCCATTCATGGGATTGAGTTATGGTCTACTCAAAGTGTCTGCCACAATGTTTTGACCTGAAGGAATGTAAACTGCCTGAAGAGTCACTTGGAACTGGATAGCTAGCTCCCACATTAGGAGTGCCAACCGACAAAGAATATAAGACCATGTAGCCCCTGTTTGTTGACATACCACATCACTGTGGTATTGTCTATAAACATCCTGAGAAGTCCTGGGGAGAAAATAGGATGAAAGGTCTGAACAGCCAGCAGAAGAGCTCTCATCTCCTTGATGTTGATGGGATCTTTTTGTTGAACAAGGGACCAGACTTCGTGCAACTTTAGGGAGCCGAAAGCTGCTCCCCATCTCACATCTGAGGAATGTGTGAATAGCTCCTGAGAGGGAAGAGGTGGATAAAAAAGGGAGTCCTGGACTGAAAGGCAACTGCTGAATCCACCACTGAAGTTCCTGCTTGAGACAAGAGAGAACAGGAATTAAGAAATCGAGAGGATGAGAATGCTGAAGCCAAAGACTGTAGAAACCACTGTAGTTTTCTTATGTAGAGTTTAACAGAAGGAAGTATAGGAATTGTGGAAGCCATGAACCCCAGAGCTCTCAAATTCCCTTGCTGTTCTCAGAGGAAGAAGGGACTGAAAAAAGGTAATGAGAGTTAGGGCCTTGGGAGGATAAAGGGATGCCAGCATAGGAACAGTCTGGATACTGCACCCCAGAAAGACATGATCCTGAGAAGAAATCAGAAAGGACCTTTAAAAATTTATAGTGAACCTCAGGCTCTGCAGAAAGGAGACTGCAAAGTGAAGATTTTGCAACAAGATCTCTGGAGAGGATCATAAAACTAATAAGAAAAGGCAGATCTGCTACAGAGGAACCATCAGCTTTAATATAAAATACATACTTGACTGAGTGCTTTCACCCACAGTTGGGCTTCTCAGAGTCAGTACACTAACAAAATGAACACTTAAATACCAATTAAACACAATTGGTATTTTGTGTTCATTTTGTTAATGTGTACTGACTCTGAAGAAGCCCAATTGTGGGTGAAAGCGCTCAGTCAGTGTGTATTTTATATTAAAGCTGATGGTTCCTCTGTAGCGGATCTGCCTTTTATTAGTTTTATGGTTCACTATTTTCTAAGTATCTCCGGACAGGATGCCTTAAAAAAGAGTTATGTGCTTACCATAACTTAGCATCTATGTTATCCTATGTCACTATTCATCACTCTTGGGTCATAGGATCCGACATCGGATCCGAGCCGACAATTTATCAAACAGACCCTAGGCTCAAGCTCCTCCCACTCCCATAATCCCTTGCTGCCCTCTAACCCCTCAGATCGAGTTTTCCCTAGAGCTAGAAAACAACCATGGCAGAACGGACAGGGGTGGGGGGGATAGTGATGAATACTGACATAGGATAACGCAGATGCTAAGTTATCGTAAGTACATAACTTTCATCTGATGTTATCCACGTCACTATTCCTCACTCTTGGCTCAGAGTCTTCAGTTACCATAAATTCTTGGGTGGCCTAATAGAATGACATGCCAAAGAACTGTGGAGGCAAAAATAAACCCTGTTCCTGGAAATTATGTTGAACTTATAATGAGTAACAAAAGTGTGAGGAGTAGACCAGGTGGCCACCGCATAAATCTCATATAAAAAATGTCAGGCCAAATAGGCTACTGATGTAGCCACAGATCTAGTGGAATGAGCTCTGACTGGTCCTGGTAGGGACAAAATCCTTTAGAAGAATAAACTGCAGAAAAACATTTGGAAATTCAATGAAATATAGTAATCTTTGATACCCCCGACCCTGTCTGTTAAGAGAAAAGGCCATAAACAGCTGGTCAGATTTGCAAAAGCTCTTTGTTCTGTCCAAGTAGAATTGCAGTTGTCTATATACATCAAGTGTGGGCAGCAAATAGTCCCCTTTATTGGAGAAGTTGGGGAAGAAAACTGGCAACTGAATGGATAGATTCAAATTGGTCTCAGTGGCCACCTTGGGCATGAAGGAGGGGTTAGTCTGGAGAGCCACTCGGTCCCTATGAAAAATCATGTATGAAGGCTTAATAGAGAGAGCCTGCAACTCAGAAATTCATCTTGCCAATATTATAGCCACAGAAAGGCAGTCTTCCATGACAGGAACGTCACATCACAAGTTGCAGCAGGCTCAAAGGGACTCTGTGTAAGAGACTGCAGCACCAAGTAAAGGTCCCAAGAAGGAGAAGGATCTTTGAAAGGAGGCCTAAGCAGGAAAAATCCTTTCAAAAAGGCCTTACAAAGGCGAGAAGAAAAGGCAGGTTCCTCACAAACATGAAAATTAGAAATGGCCACCAACTGCAGCTTAACAGTGTAGAAACTAGCTCAGTCCTGAAAGAGAGAAGACAAGAATAATAAGATGTCTGGAATGGGAGCCAAAAAAGATCCAGATTCCACTGCTTGGCCCAAATAGAGAATCTTTTCCATTTACTACCACAGATCCTTCTAGTGGAAGCCTTCTGAGAAGCCAAAAGAATGTCTCTGATGGGCGAGGCAAGCCTGGGCTGGTTTAGAATTATGGGAAGTGGACAAATCTCATAGTCAGATGAAGAGTTTGAAGGTTTGGGATCAAAAGGTGAGGAGAAATCAGATCCAGATGGGGATCTGGTACCCAAGGGGGGTACTTTAGATGAGACCTTAAGAGGGGGGAACCACACCTGCTGAGGCCAGAAGGGGGTGATGAGGATCAAGGAAGCCTTGAGTAGTTGAGCTTTCTGAAGCACTATGGGAATGAGAGGTGGGTAGGCATAAAGGAGACTCGGAGGCCAATTGCGAACTAGTGCATCCCTGAGGGACTCCATGACTGGGGGGGGGGGGTCAGGGCAAAATACTGGCTGCATTTGTGATTGTGAGGGGAAGCCAACAGATCGCAGCTTGGATGACCCTAGAGAAGGAAAATATCTCTCGCCAATGAGGGATTCAGGGACCACTTGTGAGGACTCAGGATAGCCCTGCTGAGTTTGTCTGCTAACACACTGGACTCCCTGGGAATGTGCATTGCAAGGAGAAAGCGCCCAGAGGTCATTGCCCATTCCCACACTCTCATGGCCTTGTGACAAAGCAGACAGGAGCATGTGCCCCCTTGTTTGCAGTTGTACTACACAACAGCCATGTTATCTGAGTGCACTGCAATGGTACTCAGAGGGAAGCAGTCCTGAAAAACTTGCAATGCGAGAAGAACTGCTCTCATCTTCAGTACACTTATGTGCAGTTTGGTCTCTGCAGGGGACCATGTACCTTGGACCATCTTTGCCTGGCAATGCTCCCCCCACCCCAGCAGGGATGCATCCGTGGTCACAGTGATGCTTGAGGGAGGAACAAAAAAGGGTCTGCCTGCGAGACCAGGAGACTGAATCCACCAAAGGAGATGATGCCTGCACACTGCGGTGAGGCAGATGAAAGCTGTCATCGGATGAGACAGAGAAGACCACTGGACTCCTAGAGTCCACTGTAGAACCCCTCATGTAAAACCTGGCTAATGGCACCAGACAGATTGTTGCCACAATGGACCCTAAGGCCCTGAGAATGAGCCGGACCTGAGGACAAGACAGATCTATGAGGCACTGAACATGAGATCTGATTAGTTGTACATGCCTGAGAGGTAATGCTGCAATCTCTGACACAGTGTCCAGCTGGATGCCAATAAACTCCAAGCTTTGGGATAGAATCAGATTTGACTTGGGTAGATTCACAGTAACATGGCGGTTGTGTAGTACAACAGCAAACAAAGGGGCACATGCTCTTATCTGATTTGTCGCGAGGCCATGATCCTAAGGATATTGCCAATATCCTGGCAGATTGATTTAGTGCCAACTTCACCCCCCTCTCTCCCCCTAAAGGGCCCATCTCAATACCAAAAGATTGCCAAATTCCGGTAATCACCGACACACAGGTAGAAACCGCACTCTCCAAAGCTAAGAATACAGCATCCATGGGACCACATGACATCCCAGGCTGTGTACTACATGAACTACAAAAATGAACTGGCACCTCACCTAAGTGTCATGTTTAATCACAGCCTCGCCTCAGGCTTCGTGCCCACTGAGTGGCGCACAGCTACAGTTATCCCACTCCACAAGGGGGGATCCACCTTGGATCCTGGGAACTAGCATCCCATCAGTCTGACGAGCCTGATCTGTAGGGGCATGGAACGCATCATCATGGAACTTATAAACAAAGACAGTGGCAACATTCAAACACTGGACCCCACCCAGTTTGGGTTTGTGAAGGGCTGATCTTGTCTCCTGAACCTGACTGAATTCTTCGAATCAGTCTCCAGAGCTGTGGACGAGGGTAAGGACAGCCTATCTGGACCTTGCCAAGACCTTCAACACCATCCCCCACTCTGGAATCACAGATAAACTTACTAAGCTGGGCATAAATCCCTACGTCACTCGATGGGTTGCCGACTGGCTTACTGACAGAACCCAGACTGTAAAAGTAGCAGACTCTAAATACAGCTCCAGACATGTGAAATACCTCAGGGTTCAAGTCCTGGGACCGCTCTTGTTTGGCATCTACTTCTCTGAAGTACAGGCCAACACTAAGGGACTCTGGCTAACAACGTTCGCAGATGACTGCAAACTGGGAGCCATTATTGAATCCCCAAATGATGCGGATATTCTGCAAAAGGGCCTTACAGAAATAGATGCTTGGTGCCAGAGCCATGGGCTCAAGCTTAATGCCAAAAAATGTATAGTTATCCCCCCTTTGGAAAAAAATGTACCCATGAATTACCATATAGGTGGCAGTACACTAAACACTGAAAGTGTGATGAGAGACTTAGGGACACAGGTGGACAGTGGTTTTACCTTCGATAACCACATTGCCACAACAGTCAGGAAATCCCTTCTATGTGGCATACTTCATCACTAAGGGCTTTTCATCCAGAAAAAAAGGAGGTCATTGTCCCACTGTACTCATCCCTCATTAGACCCATTATAGAGTACAACGCCCCGTTTGGTATGTACCTCAAGACATCTGCAACAGCTGGAAAGGCCACAGAAATACCTCACTAAAAGAATCACAGGCCTAAAGCAGATGCCCTATACTGACCATCTAAAAAAACTCCAGCTATACGCTGTGGCATATCGTCTACTCAGAGGCGATCTCTGCTTAACATACAAGGCCATGTCAAACCCTGAGCTGTTGGACATGCTCCACTTAAAGAAATCCCAATCCCTCAGAGCCACATGCTCCAGGGATCTAAACCTTGTCATCACAATGAACAAAACATGCTGGAGGGATAGATTCCTGACCCAGAAATTCCCTATCCTCTGGAAGAGACTGCCCATACATGTCAAGCAGAGCACCTCCTTGGTCCTCTTCAAAAGGAACCCTGACGATTGGATGGGAGATTGGAAATTCACCCCGGGGATCATGTCAGTCACCCTGCTAGACAGGGATCCAGTGAAGTAAATATTGTGGGAAGAAATATCCAGGGAATTGTTATGGCTAGGCTTGTATAGGCCCTAGGGCTGATAGGCTAGTACCAACCTATGAACCTATAGAATTCCTAGCTGGTCAAACAGACAAAGAACATACTGAGTGGCCATGACCAGTCAATCCTTGGTGGGAGCTGTGAGGAGCCAATCACTGAGGTAAGAAAACACCTGGAATCCCTGCAATCTCAGGTGAGCTGCCACCACTGCCATGCACTTGGTGAACACCCAGGGGGCTGTGGTCAGACCTAAAGACAGGATCCTTAATTGGTAATGATCGGCCCCTACGTGAAACAGGATATGTCTCGTGGAGTGCCTGTCTATATTTATATGACAGTATGCATCCTGGAAATCCACAGAGCACATCCAGTCGTCCTTGTGCAGTAGAGGCACAATGGACTAACAGTGACCATCCAGAACTTGGACTTCTTGATGGAGATATTTAACTTGCTTAGGTCCAGAATTGGACGTAGGACTCCTGTCTTCTTTGGCACCAAAAAAAAACGTGAGAGTAAGATCCAGATTCTCATTGTCCTGGGGGGCCTCTTGGATGTCTCTCTTCTGAAGAAGCTTGAGCACTTCTTGCTAACTCCTTCTGATGGGGTGGCACATCTAGGAGGCATTTCCTGATTGGTGGGGGATTGGGAAAAGGGAATGAAATAGCTCCTGGAAACAATGTTTAGCACCCAGCAATCTCTTGTAATGCTTGCCCAGGCCAAAGGATGCAGTGACAAATGACCCCTGACTGTCCCCCAGGGCAGGACAGTCAGGCAGTGCATCAGAAGCGCTGGAAGGGCTTCTCAGAGAAGGGTCCCCTGGAGCCCTGATTTTGCAGACCCCCTCTGCCTCTGGTGCGGCACCTGCCATTGAACCTCTCCCCCGACCTCTAGAAGAAGGCTCGTCATGAACATCCTGAAAGGAAGACTACAACTTCTGGAACCATAATTTCCTAGTCCCTCGTTGTGTCTTAGAAAGGACTGCTGAGGGATAGGAAACTTGATTCCCACAGCTCACAAGGTCTTGCCTTCCTGCTCACTGCAGGTTAGTGCCTCCTTTACTGATGGACCAAAGAAAGTTAAGCCATCAAAGGATGCATTGATGGACACTTTAAAGCACTCTGCAAAAACCTGCATAGTTGCAGCCAGGCAGAAAATGCTGAATAACTATGCCTGTGCCGGCCACTCGAGAGGTGTATTCTGCAGCATTGGAAATCAGCCTCATTGAGGAATTAGAAAGGGACACAAGAGTAGATAACTAGGGGGATACTGTTCTCAAGTCTTCAGCAGGCAACAACTCAGAAAGGGGAGTGGTGAGTTCCTTGACCAAATCCCTCTGGAGGCGGGTGAAGTGTGCCAAGTAATTAAGCACCCGCAGACCAAAGGTAGCTGAGGCGAAGACCCGCTTTCCATTTCTGTCAATCACCTGAGATTTTCAGTTGGGGGGATGAACAGACATACTCTGCTCCACCAACTCATTTTTAGTGGAGGCAGCTACCACTGTAACATCGACTGGCACCCCTTTTGACCAGAACTGTCTGTGGGAGGGCTTAGAAACTTGTACACTTGTTTTGGTACTGGCTCCACAGTATCTGGCTCCTTCCATGCCCTGCTAGTGATAAGATCTACCAGTTTGTCAGCAGGGGGAACCCAGGTGGGTAGATGGCCTTATCCCAAATACCTTCAGGAATACAGACTCCTCAGAGGATTGGGGTTGGGAAGACCATCCGCTCTTCAACTTGAAGATCTCCAAGATGTCCCTGAAGGAAACATCTTCAGGCAGGGACCTGGGGGACCCATCCCCTTCATCGAGGTCCATATCCTCGGTGAGAGACTCCACATGGGAGTCTAGGTGCCTCCTCTTGCATGAACTCTTCTGAGGCTCCTCCTCTGAGAGGGGCTCAAGTGAGGACTCTGAAGAGTGGGAATCCCCAAGTGGGGTGACTCCTGCCTGAAGGCTGGTTCAAGAGGGCTGACCAAGAGCAGGTCGAGGAAGATAATACCGGCCCTGAGCTGTCAAGAGACGAAGCACTGAGAGGCAGAGACCAGTCCAAAAAGACGTGCCCGGAACTCTCCCCCAAGGACTCTGGAATGACTGGTCGGGCCCAGGACCCTGTCTGCTCTGATGGAGGAAGAGCAGAACTAGTCAGGGACTCGGATGGGGTAGAGACAAAATGGGCTCTAGGCATCCCTGTCACCTCCTTACTGCGCCCCAGGGCCTGGAAGTCTGAACCTGCCTGGGTCAGATGAGGAGATGAAATCATGGGAACAGGGAAAGGGCCCCTAGCTGGATGGGCAGGTGACCAAGAAGCCTGAACTCAATCTGAGCTTTAAGGAAGGACCTCATCATTCTGTCCATGTTGGAGGGAAGCAAGCACCTGGAAGACTTAGAAGAGGCAGAAGACCTAGTGGGGGAAGCATGCCTGGACCCCAAGGACCTCCTATGCCTCTCAGAAGATTGGCTTCTGTGCCAGGGAGATGCAAAAAGCTGCCCCATGCCAGAACCC